>NC_135688.1:1898678-1958678 GCF_964276395.1 Gasterosteus aculeatus | reverse complement strand
CCACCAGAAGGTAAAATGTAGTGAAGCGTTTGTAAAGACCGTTACATCTGTTTAATGGTCACGATCTGAAAATGAACGCTCACCTCTTTCGGGCTGCAATGAGCCTCCCGACACGACGACGTCGTCGCTGTTACCTCATTAGCAGGTCAAAGGGCGGCAGTTGGAGGAAGCTCTTACTGACATCATGGCTCCCCGGGGGGCCCAGTGAGCGGAGCCATGATCCTTGATGTGGTTTTAAAAAATGTGTAAAAGGGAATGAGAATCAAACATTACAGTCTCTTCTAGTGGGGAATTTATTTTTGTCAAAGTAACAATGTAGTCAGTATAAAAGTCGCTGAATCTAAATCCCTTATTGGCAAATTCAGAAAAAAACGTAACATAATATATAGTTGAAGGTATTCTGGTATAGATATGGACATAGTATTTCAAAATGAGCAGTTATTTAGTTTGTTAAAGTCATATTCAGAATACATAATAAATATAATTATGTCTTAAAAAAAGAGTAGTTCATGATCATAGTATGAGGAGTTGCAAAGAAATAGTTTCGTCCGTCTGCAAAAGGAATAACCGATGAACTGGTACGTTTAAACACGTATTTCAAACAAAAGAGTGAAAATCAATCATAGACAGTAAAAACATTAAAGATGACAACAGTCCTGCTGCTTCAAAAGATTTTCTGCCACGTTGACGCCAGAAAGCTGCATTTACTGGACTGTTTCAGCCTCATGGCCCCCCTGCTGTGAGCCCCCCCGACGGGCGGGATGACACCTCGAGCGAAACACACACACACGTCGTGGGAGCAGCAATGACAGTGTTGTCAATAGGCAAATGTCACCGCAGGAAAAGCTCTAAACGGGGGATTGCAAAGGTCATCTGGGATCGCAAAGGTCATGCGGGCCCAGTAATCCACGCAGAATAAAAACCCCTTTGTGATGATTTCCACCTCGTGTTTCTTTGCCTTTTTCATCTTCTTGTCGCGCAGCACAATTGGCCACTTTTTCTCCTCTTGCATTATTGATTTGAAGTTTTGCTGGCGTACGCTCGCCCAGTTTAACGGACGCCAGGGAGGCGTGGGCTGGAGGGTGGTGGCGCTCTGAGTGCCTCTCTGAGTGCCCCCCCCCCGTAGGGCCTTATCTCTGCGGTGGGACCGGATTAGAAGGGGTTTTCCGCTCTCTTATCGGTTTGTCCGTTACATTCCTGGCACCGGCGGTTGGACGGACCGCCATTTATGGCTAAAGGGAGAACAGAGCGCTGTGCTACTGACCCACAATGCACCGGGGCGTTATAAAAACGCCACAACAAGGAGCCCTGGACAGTTAGCGAGAGCGTCCTGTGCGATGGCGTCCCTGACCTCCTCCAGTCGCAGGTCCTCCTCGTCTTACCGCTCGTCCTCCCGCTTCAGCACCTCCAGCTCCTTCCGCTCGGAGGGCTCGCTGGGGGGGTCGTCCGAGGCTCTGGATCCGCTCTTTGAGCCCTTTCTGGACTCGGCCGATCACGCCGGTCTGTTTGGAGAGGAGAGCCCTGGGGGGGCCGGCGGCGTTCTGACCCCCTTCAGCAGGCAGAGCCGGTCCTCCTGCGGACTCGCTGGTAAGGGAAGGGAAATCTTATCTTAGTTTTAAAATAATTGTTAGATAAATTGATGTTGTTTTTGGTATTGTTTATGTTGGGAGAAAGTGAAAGTACTAATAATAACAGTTATCGCTTAATTATCTACAGTATGCAGCAAAAAGAATATAAACCAAAAAAATCCTTTTACAGAAGAAGTGATTGGATGAAAGCCTTAATATTGCACATTTATGTATAAGTATAATTTACATAATTTCCATAGATGAAGAACTATGAAACATTTTAAACTTAGTGTCAACATGTATTCCTACCTGCTAGATCGATTTTATCTCAGCAAGGCTGCACATGCCACCAACATGTATATTCAATATTTATTACAAAATGTCTTTTATTTATAAAAAATTAAGGGCTGTCGACAGAAAAAACAAAAAAATTAACGAACGAATCCCACATTTTGAAATTCATTAATGGCAATTAATGTTGTTAATGAATGTTTGTTTTTCTTACGAGTCTTACGAGTTACGAGTAATGAGTAATCACCTTAGAAAACATGTATTTTAGACACTGTTGTTTAATTCTTAATGTTATTTTAAACACAAAATGACACACATTTGATTATCTTGGAGGCAGAATTCCGCCTGGTGGAACATGTTGAACTAGCGATTCTTCCTGTTGTCCTCGTGCACTTTGCTCTCAACTCTCCGTCATTTAACGGCTGTGTTTGAAGTGTCAACAATCTCCCCACATTTAGCAGGACGTTCTCAAACCGCGGTCTTTTAGGGACACAGTGGTGGTCCTCTGCAGACCTTGTACCACGCAAGGTAACTTAGATGTTGAGATGGAAGTAGCCTAGCAGCTAGCTTAGCATAGCAGCTACCTTTGCCTAGCAGCTAGCTCAGCACTCTCCCCCCTTCTGTTCTCTGCTGTATGTTGCGCCTTTGTTTTACGCGCTCGCTCTCTAACTGACTGCAGCTAGCGGCCGTAAACAAACGTAGGTTAAAATATTTTGTTCGATTAATCTCGTCCACATTAATCGCATAGATTAACACGTTTATGTTGACAGCCCTCTAAAAAATGTTAAGCTCTGGCGCTCACTGTTCAACAAAGAGGTATGAAAAACGAGTTATGAAATGAGAATACATTTTGATATAAAAAATGTAATCAAAAAACAGATTTTCAAAAACCATCAATTTTATTACAATACCAGAATTTTGCCTCAATATTTTTCACAGAAACATACGAATGAAAATATATTAACAGAATATAGTCATAATATATACAATATCAATATAATTAATATTTCTTACATTCAGACATTTAACTACTCTTCTCGCTGGACAAGTAGAAAACTCCTCTGTTGCCCCTCTGAAGCTCCTGTAGGCGGCGCTGTGGCGGGCCGGCAGAGCGGCACGGGCGCCGGCGTTCGATGCCTGGGGGACACTTACTACATGTCAGCCGACGTCAGCCAGTTTGAGCCGCACGACGTGGTGCTGATGGCCTTCAACCACCACGTGGTCATCCACGCACAGAAGGTGTGTGTACGTGTTGTTGTTGTTGTTGTTGTACAGCTGAGCATATGGGACGACACACACGCACACACACACACACACACACACACACACTACTGCGGGAGTGAATCAGAGGTCAGAGAGGACTTCCTGTCGACCGAGTCTCTTTACGTGTTGGATCGATCTGCAGCATTAAAAGAAAACTCCATCAACTGTTCGGCCTGCGTCTCTCTTTGACCTTTTGACCTTTCGTCCTCAGGTTCTGGACGACGGAAGCGTCAGCGACACGTTCACCCACAAGTCCCTGTTCCCGGAGGACATGGACCCGTTGTCGGTGGGCGGGACCCTCGACCCCGACGGCACCCTGGTGGTGACCGTCCGCCGGACCCCCGCACCGGAGCCCGCGCGTGGCCCCGCCTACCGCAGCGAGGCCCGCCTCTGACTTGTGGCCTGGCGGCGCCTCTCAGCTACTGCCAACCATTATCTCGGTTCCTGATTTTGGTGACCTCTGACCTTTTGTCCGACACAAGGGTCTGTGTTCCCTTCGTTGTTCGGCATTGAAACCCTCTGGATAAGCGCAGTTTAGCATCTTTCATATTCATCTTGTATAGTAATACTTTTAAGGGCAAGTCGCCGTCCAGCAGGAGGACTGTGGGTGTTTCTCTTCGCAGACTCGTCCCGATCCGTCGGAGATTAATAAAACAATGATAAAACTCGAGGTAATTGGAGTGAAACCTCTTGCCTGTCACCACTCACGAGCATCACAGGAAACACACCTGAAAAACACACTATTTCTATTGTTTGCCTGCCCCTCCTAGACCAGGTAGCCAGAGGAAGCCGAACCTCACTGGAGATTAAATCACTTAGAGTTCATATTTTTACCAGATCAATGTTTGCTGTCCCTAAAGACGTTTACGCACAAAGACTTCTACGAACATTAGCATGGGGCTAGGTTGCTAGCCTTTTGTGTTTCTACGTTTTTAGTGTCATCTTAACTGAAGCTACATGTTCCTGCAAGGGCCCAAATGTTACCTCAGTACCAAAAGTAAAACAAGTCAAATCGACTTAATCTTCATTTGCTAGAGCAAAGGATCAGTGAGTGTTTAAACCATGATGAATAATCCCACGGTTTGTCCGTTACATGTGTGTACTTTGATGTTTCCCTGTGCGATGAGTCATCGCTGAAGTCTCCAGAGAACTCGGCCCCTCGTACAGATTACACCCACCAGCCTCCGAGGAAGGAAGAATTCTTGTGGCACCTTTATTTAATACTCATCAGAAGGACGGATGGTTGTTTCTAACCTCATTCACCATAAAACAGACTGAGGGGCTGCTTTTTATACACACAAACACTACAGAAGTAGTAAGTAGTAGTAGTTTTAGTTCATGTGAAATCTGAACTGTGCAATTCATTCTTTGCTCTACAGAAAGTGTGTTTTTTTTGCTCATTGCTGCCAATAAAATGCAGCTCAAAATGTCGCAGTCGTCGATTTCTTTCAGTCGGATCCAGCCGAGGCCAAAAAAAGCAGAGGACGACAAATACATGCAATGATGATTTAAAAGCTGCATGTAGAGAAGAGATAAACGGCATCTTTGGTAGTTTCAGTCCAAGGGTATAAATATAGTAAAAACACACACCCGTGGAGCACACTGGAGATCTGGATTCTTCAATTCACAGAGATTTATTGGAGCAACAACACTCGAATAAACCGAGCTCTTTCCGGAAAGACACTAACGAGGTGATGACACAACACAGTTTATACATTTCTTCCCCTTCGATCCTAACTACGTAACTCTCCTGCTGTTGTTGTCGTCCCACTATTCTTCTCCTTGTCCTTCACTTGTCCCTCTATCTGGTTGTTGATGCTAAACTAACTGGCCCTCCCGTTCTGTCTCCTCGCGTCTACTCAGACAAACCCGAGACCGCTGTCCCCCCCGCTGGTGTCTCTACACTATCTTGTCCTAAAAGGGTCACGATGACTCCTGTCTTTGCATATCTTTGCAACCTTGCCTAGTTGGCGTCTCACTACATCTGTCTATGTTCCTCCCGTTAGCTTCTCCCTTCGCTCTGTTGAATTGTAACTCATCATACAGGGATATATTAACATCGTTATATCCCTACTTACCCAATTGCTTTAAACCTGATTATAACATGAATGTACAGTATATTGGACAATAACAAACATTTTCCCTTCACAGAGATTAAACACCTCATCTCCCCCCCCCCCCCCTCACTGGGTCTTCTCGTTGGACTCGGAGGGCGCGGGGTCTTGGGGCAGCGTCATGCTTTTGTGGTGATCCAACAGCTCGTGGATCTCGGTGGCCTCGTTCTCGTTGCTCCTGGTGCCGTTGTCCCGGAAGCTGGCCAGAGGGCGAACCACCTGCGTCCCCGTCACCGCCACGGAGCCCTCGATGGCTTTGCGAAGCTGATCGGGTGGGGGGGGGGGAACAAAAAGCTCAGAGAATTAGAGAACTTACCAACTGCCTGATCATTTATTATATATTGTTTTTTATGATATTTATTGTATATAGATTGTCTTCAGAAGGTATCTGGGGACAGGATGACTCCTGATCTAAAGGAATCGAAGATATTTCTCTAAGTTCAGTGTCCTCTCTCAAGATATCAAAGGACTCAGTCTGCCTCAGATCAATCATCTTGTCGATGCTGCTACAGGCTTTTTAGGAATGGCGTTGGATGCTATTGCTCCTCTGGAAAGAAGAATTGCAAGAAGAAGGAAGTCTGCCCCTTGGCATAACCCCGAAACCCGGACCTCAATGCAAACTGTGCGGCAACTTGAACGGTAATGGTGTTCCACCAAATCAGAAGGATATAAGCTAGTTTGGCAAGACAGCCTTAAAACGTATAAGAAGGCTCTCTGTAACGCAAGAGCATCTTATTACTCATCATTAATAGATAAAAATAATATTAAAAGAACTGCTGGTTTAAATCGTATCTATCGGATTGTTCCCAGTTTGTGCTTGTAAACAGTGGATCCTCAAAGACCACCAAGGTTGATCACGGAGTCCCACAAGGTTCTGTGCTTGGACAGATTTTATTTACTCTCTATATGCTTCCTTTGGGTGACGTTATCAGAAAACACCGCCTAAACGTCCATTGTTATGCAGACGATACTCAACAGTATCTGTCGATCAAACCAGAAGAGACCGGCAAGCTTGTTAGACTTCAAGAATGTCTTGGAGACAACAAAACTTGGATGACCTGCAACTTCCTGATGCTAAACTCAGAAAAAAACAGTTCTCTTGATAGGCCCAGAGCGCCTTCGAAGTCAGCTGTCACGTGATACAGTTTCCATGGATGGAATTGCTCTGGTATCCAGCAGCACTGTAAATAATCTTCGATCAGGATATGTCCTTCAAGTCTCATATAAAGAAGACGTCAAGGACTGCCTTTTTTCATTTACGTAATATATCGAAAATCAGGAACCTCCTGTCTGTGATGCAGAAAAATTTGTTGATGCGTTTGTTACATCTCGACTGGACTACTGTAATTCTTTGTTATCAGGCTGCTCTTGTAAATCTCTTAAATCTCTCCAGTTGATTCAGAATGCTGCAGCACGTGTATTAACAAGAACTAAGAAAAGGGATCATATCACTCCTGTATTAACTTCTCTGCTCTGGCTCCTTGTCAAATCAAGAACAGAATTTAAGGTACTTCTCCTCACCTACAAGGCACTTGCTGGTGAGGCACTGTCCTCCCTTGAAGAGCTTGTAACACCGTATTGCCCTACAAGGCAGCTAAAACTTTCCTCTTTGATACCGCCAATAGTTAGGGCTGGCTCAGCTTAGCCCGGACCAGCCCTTAGTTAAGCTGCTATAGGCTTAGACTGCGGGGGGACTTCTTAGGACACACCGAGCTCCTCTCTCACGCTCTACTTCTATAATAATTCACGTTTTATTTATGCACATGACTAATTCAGCTTCTTTCTGGGAGTCACCGGGGGAGGACGATGTCTTAACGCCTTTGCGAGCGTGATGATCGTTCACAGCGATTTCACAATTCTCATAGCGGAGGATTCGCCAAACGGTCGAACGTTTTATCGAGAGAAACTCGATCCAGGGAAGAGATGTGCACAACAACAACAACAACAACAACACCAGAAGATCTCTCAGCTGTTCTCATCTCCGAGCACTTGGAAGACGGGGTTTCTTTTTGGGGGGGGTGGCACACATTTTAAAAAGGGCCTCGAGATGGTTACCTCCTTGAGGGACACAACCCCGATGAGGCGCCCGATGCTGGTTACGTAGGCGTGGTCGAGGCCCAGCAGGGAGAAGAGGGTGTGTGTCTGCAGGGGGACAAAGGAGGGGGGTTTAGGAACAATCTGCTGCTGCCAATATTCAAAAACAGTCCTTGAAATAAAAAAAACACACACCATGAAATAGTTCAGATATTCATGAGTGATAAACATTTAGATTGTCTGTAATGAGACAATAGCCCCCCCGGAACACCTGACCCATTACCTAATGTTATGTTTTTCATTTGTATTAAATTGGTTTTTAGACTTGTCCAGTTGTTTAAACACGTTTGTTGGCTCGTAGGAGTTTTTAGTGTATTTGTAACTTTACATTTTGTATTGTAAGTATGTATCATGTAGTGCAAGCAAAAAATACTAATAATGAATCAAGTGCTGATGGAACTATTCCCATAATAACATTTTTGTGTACCAGGAATCACTCTAAAATCAGAGAGGGTAATCCTAAACACACACACACACACACACACACACACACACACACACACACACACACACACGGTTGATGAACATCTGCATTTGCAATCAGACCTTATGCAGAGACGTGCGCTCCACCAGCTGGATGGGGGCGGGGTCGATCTTGCAGTTGCTGAAGTTGACCTGCTCGTCAAGCTTCTGCTCCTCCCACTCTGTGATCTGCCACACAAACACACCAGGGACTTTCAGAACCTCCTTCCTTATTTTTGACGTTGCGAGCAACGCATGTCTCTGTGCCCACTATTAGCCGGGGGCAGCCCCCCCCCCCCCCCCCCCCCCCCACCGCCAACGAACCGTCAGAGAACGACAGACGTGTGAGCAATGAACAGGGGGGGGGGGGCTGACAAGACAGGAAATGAGAGGGGCAGTTGATGGATGAATTATGGATGATGTCATATCCAAAAAGGCCCGTCTGGGTATTTAGGAAATCTGAAAAGGTTCTGTCATGGATGTGACGTCATCGAGTGTTTTCTCATAGAATCCTATGGGACCAGAGGAGTTTCCCTCTGGTGGCCAGGAGAGAGAATGCAGCTTTAACTCATGAAGCTTTGGCTTGGGGCCGCCCCCCTTGCTGTGCGTCGTGGTGGTCCGTCCGTCTTACCTCTCTAATAGTCATGTCATCCTCCACATCTGCGTCGTCCTGGAGACAAGAAGCAACAGGACACAAAGACGTTCAGTGAACACACTCAACGCGGTGAAATGAGGAAACCAAACGCACACAAATAGTGAGGCTGTAAAGGAAAAAAACAGGTACACAAACGACGTTACACAACGCCGTCCACTAGTACTGAGCGACGACACAACCGTGCGTCACGGCGCTGTGATGTGTCACGTGACCAAACAAAGAGGCGTGAGTACAGTCCATCTAGTGAGCGCGGGGGAAGTGATGTGTAAGAGGCAGCAGCGGGGGGGAATGAATATGTGTGAGAACATGGTACCGTAGGGTGTGTGCATGTGTGTGTGTTTTAATGGCTGTGAAATATGATTTAGTCGTGTGCTTGGGTGCACATATGTACCGCATACGTGTGCGGTAAAGAGAAAGAGAGAGAAAGGTGAGCGAGTGTGACCCGGGGGCTGATGGGGGGGGCATCAGCTCATTTGTCCTCAATCGCCGCGGTAGCCGACCTGTCGGTAACCCTAGCAACTGTTGCCGCGGGGCGAAGAGACGTATCCTACTGTAGCATCACGCAAGCCGGAGGCCAAACGTGCCCCGTGCACACGTGCAGTGTGAATGCAAAATAGATGCTTTCAAAGAGATCAGCTGTTCTATTAAAGGAGATGTTATGAAGTTTCAACTTTGGTGGCTCTTCTACACGTTAATGTGGCTGCCTGCATGTCTACCAACCCCCGAACGCCGAGAAAAACACTTTTTGTTTTACGGTTGCTGTAATGAATTAATGCAAGAGAACAAATCTCAGAAGGCATGAGTGTGTGTGTCTGTGTGTGTGTGTGTGCGTATGTGAGAGTGTTGACATTGGGCTGATGAAGCCGTATTGCTCACTGCGCTGTTTCCCTGACCAGACAAAGATTAGAAAGGTCCGTCGCCCCCCCCCCCCCCTCATCCTGCAGCTATCCATCTTTCCTTCAAACAGTGGCAACCATCCAAGACTAGGTCAGCGGGACACACACACACACACACACACACACACACACACACACACACACACACACACAAAGACTGCTGTATCATGCACACACACTTTTGTTCCGATTGTGGAAACATAGATGAGAAAAAAAGGGAGCGTCCCCCACGGGATCCTTCCCCTTTGAGCCCACAGTGGGTAGAAGGGTGTCAGCTTTCTTCACACTGTCGATGTCTCCTGAAGAGGAAGGCCGAGCATCTTCGTCTGCAGAGAGGCTGGCGTCGATATTCAAAAGTCCCCCTTGCAACATCTGTGAACACGTTTTACTGTTGCTGCCAAAAGCAGTTTGAAAAAAGAAAAGAAAAAACAAACATAAAAAATGTTCCGGTCGTCCGAATCAACTCGTTGGTCTGATTGGTCGAGCCAAGAAGAGACTGGTTTTTGTGATAGTTGACACACCAAGAGAGTCTGTATTAAGGTGCGGTGGCGCCTTTAAGCTAAATGCTAACATGCTAGTGCTAACAGGTTAATGTTTAAGCTAACATGGCAAAACAGTACAGCTGGTGAGAACATCATTAGCTTAGCAGGCAGTGTTAAGACGTGATGAGAGCGTAGATGAAACGGAGATCAAACTCTCTACAATTCACCCAAGGGGGACCACGCACGTCCACACCAGTATTTACTGGACAACCGTCTGAATGTTTTTGACTTAAGGAAAAGCAGGCAATTAACTGCAGATTTCTGCGTCGCCGCTTATAGCCTTTGAATTCTATTACTGCCTTATTTGTGCATCCGATTAGCTTACAGACTTAATGCGATTGTGAAATAACATCATTAAAGACTTTGTGCAAACTGCTGCAGCGAAATAAAGAGGAAACGTCCTCAAAGGCTTTTAGGGAAAGTTGGCCAATTGTAATGCATCTTAGCGTCCGATCATTAGTGGGGAAAAAAAACACACCAAAGATCTCCGGCTTCACCTTAAACAACCAAACAAACTGCACAAGTTGTTCCCAAAAAATGCTTTTGCCGATTCAAACCTGAGTTCGTGACACAAAGAGTCCGATATCCTGCGATCGATCCGCAATGTTCCCCAGAAGGGTTCTTTCTCCCGCTGCTGTACGTCTCAAAATGATTCAGAAAATGGAAACTTCATCCCGTCTTCCGAACGCTCTCCCATCAGATAACCAAAGGACATTTTTAATGGAGTCCGTGGTCTTTCTTCTATAACTTTCTATTCCCTGTACATACAGTGAACACTTGACCCCAATAAACTTAATAATCAAAATGAACAAAAAAATGTCTCGCTATATAGGACCTTGAATTAAAGTGTCCTATATTGGATTCTTTCCACTTTACAGCCCGAAAATTGACCTTCTGTTGCTCTGCTGGAACAGAGAACTGCTCGTCCTCTCCGACCCGAGGGTTTCACACAGGAAGCGACTACGTCCTCTTTAATCGCCTCACGTCTATGGAACGGGATCGTTTAGGGACGAAGATGCACGACTTCTTCTCGTCTGGATTAAACGCATCAGCTGTTCGCTCGTCCGTCAAGTGGTTGGTGTCAAACGGATGATTTACCCAATTGGTGATAGATGATGAAGACCGTCTTAGTCGGTGGACTTTCGTGTGCTCAAAATTGTTTGTGCTTTTTACTTGGAAAACGTTTGTGGTTTTGCACAAATCCAAAACAACTGACTGAACAGAATCAAGCTCTAAAATAACGAATATAATTAAATCCAGAGTGACTCTTTAATAAGGGCAACCATCGAGAAACGTTGTACATAAATATACATTTATTATAAAATAATTTGGTATTCCTATGAGAGTTGCATTGTCACGTAAATAATGTAATTGTTGTGAGAGATTACTTGAAGTCTCGGGTTCACTTCATTAACCAGGGATTTGATAAATTCTCAGTTGGTCACAAGTAAGAAAAACGTCAAAAAATCATCTGTAACTCTTCATTTGGTTCAGCAAGCGAACGTTGGATCCATCAGCTGGGGGGTGAATATTAAGTAACTACTTGCAGGGATCAGTTTGTTTGCTGCAATCGGTGTTTCCACTTTGTAAACATGTAATTACAAAACGGCTAAAACTGGTGCATTTTTATGCCGACGACACAAAAATATATTTGACGTGTTCTAAATAATGGGGAAATAAATACGTTGCGCTTCCTCCTCAGCTGCACAATAACCATTCGTCACCTAAAGTCCCCAAATTGTTTGCAGCTTGATGCGAGCGACGCTGGAATGTGTGCGATCGTCTCGGCGGACGAGTCCCCAGATGTCTCAGTGACTTGGCTCATTATCTCCACTAAATTCTGCGGTTATTTTTCATAATAAGGCTGAATAATAACAATGAAATAAAGTTAATGAACGAGGGAGACGATTAAATCATTCTTAACTCCATTCCGTAAAAAAAAAAAAAGGTTCAACGACTTTCTTCCTCATATTTTCCATCTTGTTGAGGCGACAAAAACGCGAATGTGACTCGTCTTTTCTCCTTTGCATTGCGTGTGTGCGTTTGCGTGCACGTTCCTATGCAAGAGTGTGAGTCCAGAAAGAGCCCCACCCTCCTCCTCCTCCGCCCAACCATCTAAAGAAACAGAGAGAGAAGAACTAAAAGAATTTGAGAGAGAGGCCAGAAGCCCCCGAAATCAGGGCCCCCAAACCTTGATGAATAACGCATGAAGAGGAGAGGATGGAGGAAAATAATAAGAAAAACCGTGAGGAGAGCGCGGCGGCATCATCGCTCTACAGCAGACTGCTGATGTCACTTACTGCATCAATATTTCACAGTCTGGATAGAAGGTGAGGAGGTGTGGGGGGGTGAGAGAGGAGCTGGAAGGAAATGAGGGCGGCTATAACCTCGATATCCCTCGACGGCGCGCCCCCAGGGTGTAATATTAATAATAATAATGATAATACCTGACGACCGATGTAAATGCACGAGGCTCGGTGCTGCGGGGGTCAACGTTCTCATGGCACATTAATCTCACCGAGATTGAGACCTCAGTGGAATTTGTCAATCTGCACTCGCAGCGATGCGCCGGCGAGTGATTTAGAACGTGAACAGACTTCAATAATCGTCCCTGACGGGTGAAACAAACGGAGCTCCTTAATTACCTCAAGTACAAATCACTAACGGCGCTAATGGAGCTACGCTGACACGACCACGACCCGGCGCGCCGACGAGGAGGGAAGCGTTCCTGTTTCAGTTACATTCCAGGGAGAGCTCCGTGGTTACCATGACGACCCGCCGACTTAGCTCCGACCGGGCGGCGGCTTTTTGTGTGGATGTTTAAATCCCCAAATCACTGCGTTTTACGCCGCTGGACGTCCTCGTACCGCCCAATCGTTCCCCTCCATTTCTAATCAATCGCTTGTTTTCATTGATTGACATGAAGGGACGCGCCCGGAGGTAATTGGGCAGCAGGCCTCACCCCAGATATCCACCCCCCCCCCAATAGCGTCCCCGGGGCTTCCATGCATCATCATTTGATCCGAGCGGCTGCTGAACGATGTCATTCAAATACCTGTCCAATCCTAATGGAGAGACACGGGGCTCCTATCTGGGTACTTAGCCAGAGGAACACGCCCCTCTGACATCAGACCCCCCCCCCCCACACACCCCACGGGGAATAGGACGGATGGGATGGGGTTGCACGTCAGTCCAGGGACAAGGCCCGCCTGGTGAGACCGTCACTGATTGGACGTTGGACGCCACGGGGGCACGCGGCTGTCTAATGGACAGCACGGCATGCTGGGAGGATGAACAGCCTCGTCCTCGTGGACCACAACGGAAAAAACCACTGCACTGTACTCTACAGCATGAAGGACTGTATGTGAGAGATGGCATAGGACCGTGTGGGTGTGAACAACAGCATGTGAGTCACTGTGTGTGTGTGTGTGTGTGTGTGTGTGTGTAATGCGCTCTCTTACCTCCAGGCCTTCTTTCTCTGGAGTGGCACAGAACAGGTTCTTTAACGCAATGCCAGAATTATCATCTGGGCCTGAAAAAGAGAACGAAGGAGAGATTTTCATCAGATTCATGGTGTCCATCTATAATTAGTATTATTATGAATATGATGATATTCGGTCAGATGACCTCATCTAGAGAATGGACACAAACAAGGCTGCATCATCTGCAAAGAGTCGGTCTGAGGAAGAATCGGAGGTCTGGTCTCCATTCACATGGAATGGACTCTATTACACAGTAAGTGAAGCACAGGTGGTAGAAGCTCCTCTTACAGCCATGATTCACTGCAGGAACCCGTCACGTGTTGGTTAACTGTTTGTTAAACTTTGCTCAAGCTAAATGAAATTCTTCTACAAAGGTGAATGAAAAAGTCATTCCCTTTTCTTTTTTTACATTGCATGTATGTATATATATATATTTGACTTTAACAACAGAAAGTCTTTGTGTGTGTGTGTGCACTTCTTACTTGGGGGGATCTCGGCGGGTGGCTCCACCACAGAGGGTCTCTTCAGTGCAGGTTTGAGGGGCTTCTGAGAGACTGGACGAACTGGGCTGAAAGTGGACTCCTCAGTAGACATCTACACACACACACACACACACACACACACACACACACACACACAGATACACTCAGTTCTCTCTTTCTGTGGACTCATTAGACAAATGGACGTCCTCCCTCAGAGGGACGTGGAGGCAAATCAAAACTGTGGAAACAGCAGAGATAAAATATGCACTTGGTGTAAAATATCCAGACTTTGCATGCTGGCGTATCCGTGACCTACAAAATGTTGTTGCCGGGTTCCGTTAATAACGTCTCTCTGAAGTGGAGGGAACATTAACACATAAAATGTTTCGATATACAATCTGCAGTTTGTAAATTCATTATTATTCCTCATAGACCGGGCTGAATTTGTCTTTTGATGTAGTTTTTATAATACTTGCTTTATTTAGGCAGCTTTGTGCACCACAAGTGTTTTTCCGAATGTCCTTTGGCGATATTTAAAAAAGAGGGACCAAAAAAACTAAAATCAGAAATGTCCCTTTGACTCGGAAAAACAAAATCATTATTCCTGCTTCAAAAGGAAGTCGTTTCAGAGGATTCTACTCCACAAAAAAATAAAAGAAGGAAATAATGATGTATGATTAATAGGAATCAGCTATCAGGAGGTTTAGTACACAGGTTTCAGTCGGACTAAACTCGCATCACCATTCAGAAGAAGGAAAGAAGTCTGGAAAAAAAACAACTGAAAAGTCCAAGAAGGTAAATCGGCATCACACACACGCGCGCGCGCACACATACACACACACACATGCAGACACACACGCCAGAGGGCGTTCTACTTCGCCACTTGATGCAAACTGAAGTAATGAAGACGGATAAATCAACATTTTGAGCACAGGGTACAGGACCTGGACCCAGAGGAGCTGCTCGTCCATCTTCTTATGTCTCACACACACACACGCACACACACACACACACACACACGCACACTTAGCCCAAAGATGCTACCTACAGCCTCACAGTCACATTGACTGGCGACGGATTGAGAGTTATTTTGCTTTGTTGACCGTCCAACCTCGGCGACCTCTGACCTGGAAGTGGACCTCCTGACTTGCCCGGCGGCTGCCGTCCTTGCCGCCCGCGTCGGACGCCACCGAGAGGCGGCCGCCGTCCTTGCTGCCCGTGTCGGACCCCACCGAGAGGCGCCTCTGCTCCCCCACGGCTCGCTCCCTGATGAACTCCAGACGCCTGGACCGGCTCAGCTGCAGGGAGAGCAGCGCCTGCAGCTGAGCTCGCTCGATGGAGCCCAACAGGATCATGGACTCTGGGTGGGGGTAATGGGTGAGTAATGGAGGGGTGGGGGGGAGGAAAAGAAACAGAAGAAGCAGATGAAGGAGGAGAAGATGAAGGAGGAGATGGAGGAGGAGGAGGAGGAGGAGTGAGCAGACTGCAGGAGATTCTGTACACGTGTTGCAGCACTGCAGACCACTGAGTTACATAACCAGAATGCAGGGTGTGTATCAACTAGTGTGTGTGTGTGTGTGTGTGTGCGTGTGCTGCCTGCCTGTCAGTAATTGCCTCTGTGACGGTTCGTGCTGATCAGGTATTCGGTGAAATGACGCAGCTAATTGTTGCTGCACGGCGGCGTAACGCGGCCGGCTCATGAATACCAAACGCACACTTTGTGGTTCGATCCTCAGACTCAACACAACTCAACACAACAGCTGAGCACCATTTACTCCCTCAGGTAACAACTGGTTGTTGCTGTAGTGCAGAAGGACTCACACCAGCACCACGTGTTTCTACTACTGATGTCTGTGTGAATAATATCACATGTTTATCATTTGTGGCTCCTCGTCTTCATCTGTGCACTTTGTTTCCTCTAATGAAGCTTTGACCACCAGGGATGAAGATCCCGTCTCACCGGTCGACTCCACCAGCGCCAGCGTCTTGAGGTGCCCCGTCAGCAGCACGTTGTGCAGGTCCCGGTAGCAGCAGTTCAGGGTGATGTAGCGCACGTCCCGCACCATGATGTCCTCCACCCGAATGTTGTACTTCCTGAGCAAGAGGAGGGAGATCATTCATCAGGCAGAGAGAGGAAGAGGGACCACCGACGGACCTTCAGTCCCCTCCATCAATAGCGGGAGTAAGAAACCTGTTGATCCGTTTGTCACAGTGACAAAGTTGGAGACAACGTCTGAGGTGGGGCGATGCGGCCTGATGGAAAATATAAGTGTGTGTGTGTTCATGTCTGCAAAAGCTATAAATAAAAGAAAAATCCAATTCTCTCCGTGTGTGTGAGCAAATGTTCACGCCAAGTGTCCTTGTGTGTGTTGGATTATTTCTAGTTCAAGTCCAAATCACATTCAGCGTGGAAGGAGGGGCGTTACCTTGAGTTGCCCCCCAACCCCCTCCACCCACCAGGAGACCCTCCCCTGCTCTTATATGCTGCAGTAACACAACACACACACAGTGATGGAGAACGAGAGGAAGAAGAAGTAGAATCTTTCTGCGCCGTGACTCAAGTTCAGTGTGTCTATTAAACTTAGATGATTAAAGAAGATTACATTTATCTGCGTGTGTGTGTGTGTGTGTGTCAACATTCATTTTACGCCAGTTGACAGTTTTTCAATCATTGTTCAATTCGAACATTTCCAAACGTATTATGTCAAGATAATTTGATATTTCTGATGATAAATGATCAAGTTATGATCGTTGTTCACTTGGTGTTTTGTTTTGCACACACACGTGTTAATGACGTTAGCATGCTAACATGGAGTGACGCAAAGCTAGCATAGCACATCTAGATGTCAATATTTTGAAAACTGACAGGTGCACCCCCCCCTGGTACATACTTCTGGCGCCCCCAGCCGAGCTCGGGCAGGTAGGGCAGCTTCTTGATGCGGATGAGGGAGTCGTAGAACGACGGCTGCAGCGACTGCGCCACGGCGTTGGCCAGGATCACCGCGATCATCACCGGCAGCATGTGGGACATCTGACCGGTCAGCTCGAACACGATGACCGCCGGGGAGACCGTGTGGGTGGCGGCGCCCGACAAGGCCGCCGCGCCTGTTTTAGAGGAGGTGAGCAAAAGAACACTGATGCAATTGTTCAAATTGGTGGTTTTTCAAGGTGGTGTCTGCTGCTAAATAAAAGGGGGGGCGGGGGGGCCTTGAGGTGGTTTCCGTCATCCATCAAAATGGGGACTACCGTTATTCAACTGCATGTTACATATATTTTATGAAGTGGTGGAAATACACACACAAGTGCAGTGAATCACAATCCATCTAGATCTGTTGTAGGTTAATGTCTGGAAGCCCACGTCAGCCACTGAAAAACAGGTCCTGTAAGTCATCATAATGAGATAGTGTCTCATGAGATACGATGATGACTTTGACTTACAGGACATTACTATACATGCAGCTGTCACTTTTATCCAAAACGCCCATGGTCTGACATAATTAAGGAGTATACGGTTATAAGTAAACGGTAACATTTTGGTATTTATATCACAAAAACAGTAATCGTATGGTAACAAACTGTAATCCAATATATGACAACATACGGTATATTACGGTAGGGCACTGTAAATAAAACAGCAAGTTACTAGCGTCGACTGCCAGTAAATTGCAGTTAATTTACGGTAAAATTGGTTCAAGTTCACGGTAACATACAGTAATCCATTTTACGGTAACATAGTGTGAAAACCATTTACGGTATTACACCATCAAATAACGGTAAATTCCTGGCGTCCTTGCTGCCTGTAAAATACCGTTAATTTACGGTGACATTTTTTAAAGTGTACACACCCTCAATTTAATCTAGTTATCAAGATTTCAAAGTCACCCTCCCGTCATCAATCTCCTGGACCAGGCGTTTATCTCATAAGCCTCAAACTTATACGAGTAATTCCACCAATCCAACGATTTTCCGTTGTTCCCCGTCCAATGAAGAGCAACACGCGAGCTACATCAGAGCGGAGAGACGGCGCCGGGAGCTCGACGGAGCGGATGAGTGCCGCCCAACGAACAGAAGGAAAGCCTTCAGATTAAGAGAGGAGGGCGACGTCTGGTCTTTCTTGTAACTTAAGCCTGTGTGTGAGTGTATATCAAACACAGCAGACAAACGCACTTAACTTTGCTGCTGTTTTATAACTTAACTACTGTGGTACAGTTCATATTTCTCTGGGGAGAGATTTGAATAAAAAGTTAGATTTTCCAAACTTTTCAGTAGGTCATGAGCCCTTGGCAGCGTGCAGTCAATTCCTTTGTTATTATTTTTTATTAATAAAGTCCCATCCGGCGATGTTTCACATGGAACCGGAGATTCATTTTCATCGCGGCTCATTTACAGCCTCGGGTATTTATCTCCACTTCCCACGAGGAGAAGCGAAGCATTCTGTTCAAGCAGAAACCTGAGAAGTAATAAAAATAATGTAAAACACCTGCTTTAGTGCAGGTCCGACAAATTTAACGACATTAAAGAATCTGATAAGGTGGCTTTTAGGAAAAAGAAGCAAAGAGATGAGAGAAGTACTGGAAAAGGTGAGAGAAAGTCCGACTCACCCACGACGGCGTAGGTGCCCGGCACGATGGGGTAGATGGTGCCATTTGTGTTGATGCCATCTGGGAACCAGGCTGCCATGCCCTCTCCGACCAGGCGACCGAAGGCCGCCCCTGGTGAGCACACAAATCCACAACGGGAACCATGAGGCTGTGCGTCGATGGAGACAGAAACAGGACGACGTGAAGGGAAACGAGCGGCGTTCTTACCGAGGACAAACACCGGCATGAAGGCGCCGCAGGGCACCGGCATGGTGATGGCCAGAGCGGACATCCAGAACTGCAGGAGGAACGAAGACAAAGACAAAGACACGGCGTGAAGATCAACAGGCCGGCCAGGTAGCCGAGGGGGGGCACCAGCGTTCGAGGCGATGGAAGCTCATGGCGAGTATCAAATGGCCGACATTGACCACACCATCCTGAGTAAATAAATACTTTAGGAAAAAAGTGACATTTTATTACATACACGCTACATTTTGCTCCGTGCTCATAGACGCCTACGAGAAAATGATCTCAATCTCTAGTTTGCAGTCTTCTACAATACAGCACGATGTTCATTCAGTAAGGTACGGTTCATGTAGTAGGGGACGCTTTAGGGCGGGGCTACACGCTGATTGACAGGTCTCTACATCCCTCCCACACAGTCTGAATATGGTCATCTTCATCCTTCGGCTCATAAACTAGTGGGTGATGAAGACAACTACGTCCCTTCTCACCATAAAACCCACTTATTGTCTCATCATACTCGAATCCTGCAGTTAATAACCCCCCCCCCCCGTTAACCTCCCCCCTCCCTCCCCTCGTCTATAGTTAGCTGTAATTAAGGCCGGCTGCCATGGTGAAGTAATGGATCTCCGTCTGTAACCTTGCACCGCCGCCGTTTTCACGCACACACGCACACAGGAAGGTGTTCACGCACACTCACATCCTGACGCTGACTCATCAACGCTTTAACTTTATTACAGAGGCTCACAATGAAATATGAAATAACACACTGCACGACCGTTTAATGCCGTGACACCAGCTGAAGGGTTAAAGGGCAGTAGATCGTAGCAGCGGGTGGCCGTGAAAATGTTTTAATCCGAGCTCTGAATGCAGTGCTCACTGAGAGAACACACACACACACACACACACACACACACACCAGTGTGACAGGAAGTTGGCTCAGGTGTCCTTACAGGACAGTAGACTTAATCACGGCAACCGCACCCATGTGATCGCATGGAGGAGTTGCTGATGGGTCCCCCTTCAGGGGGCTCCGGGTTACCAAGGAGACTAATGGCCACCGAGGACACCGCCACCTCCGGCTGGAGGTCCAGAGTGTCGCGCCGTGCTCAGTGTGGGACGGACACGCAAAGAGACGAGTTGAATGCGCGAGTCCTCGTGAACGCTGGAGGAGGAAACGTCTCTCAGGCGAACGTCGGCCTTTCATCGAACCGATAACCAACGGAAACGGCGCGGCTGGATTAATTGCATATTTATCATATAATTGATCAATACTGCACTCATTACCCGGGGTGAGATTCTTGCGTGATATTTCCTCCTTAATACCGTCGACACCTGTTAAACAAACGCGGTTTACAACAACAGGCGCAGGATCCCCGGGACCGTCCTCGCTATTCATTGCTTTTCAAATGCAATTATTTATTATTATTATTCATTTTTAAATTGAATTTTCAATGATGAACAAATGATTTTACAGATTTTTAGGATCTGCAGCGAGGAGGCTAAGCTAACGTTAGCGCCATGAACGGGCTGAGATTAGAAACAAGTTTCCAAATGAGAGTTCTGTCCCAATTCTGCACAGGTGGTTTGATGCTGAAGGCGTGTGTGTGGTAAACAGTGGTGAGGAAGAGGAGGAGAGAGGAAGGATTCTCGGGGTCAAGGGTAAAGCCGCAGTTACGACGCAGAACATTGATATCCAGGACATTTACACTGCATTTAAGTCACGGATCATCAGCGGGTCACATTCAGGAGGACTGTCTATTGCCTCGGGGAGTATCTGGGCCCCTCGGGGGCCCTCGGGGGCCCTTCTTCTAACCCCGCTCCAATTACAATTCCACCAGCTGTCACTCCGATGGCACAAACACACACACACACAATATATAATATATATATATATATATATATATATATATATATATATATATATATATATATATATATATATATATATATATATATGCTCCACGTTGCCAAATACGTTTGCAGGTTTGATAATAATAATTTAGCATGTTATGTGCACGGCACGTTATTACCTTCAACGTTGAGTGTTACATTTAAAACCAGATAAAAATATATTTGTAGGTCGAACGCTCGCTCACACAGTGTACAATATAACCCACTGCCGTCTGTTCTGCACCCACTCACACTTGTGCAGAGCTCTTTGTGTGCTTCACACCACACGCACACTACACAACCAGCCCTTGATGCAGTGAGCGCGACATCGACAACCTCCGTTTCTTTTGTATAAAAGCACATTTATGTTAATAAATAAAATCACTGTTATATAAAAGGAATAAAGGCCACACACACACACACACACACACACCTTCGCTCACCCCTCCTTCTCCTCGCCCACTCCTACCTTCATGACGATGAAGAGGACCAGGGTGACGAAGACGTTGACCTGCGGGTGCAACCAGGCGTTGGAGTGTCCGATGTAGTCGTAGTCCTCGGGGATGCCCTGCTTGCCCCACGTCCGGTTGTCCAGCAGAGTGACCAGAGACTGCTCCGCGGTAAACTGGAGGGGAGGGGGGCACATATATTGGTTATAAACTCCGTACTTTTATTCCTTTCTTCTCGCATAGATTCAATGGTGAACTTTTTCATGTATTTTTAACATCTGTCAGCTGAATCCGTCAGTGACGATCGATCAAAACCCACAAAGGACGTTGACAGAACGTCACATGACTCATGGCCTGCTGTCAATCAAAGGTCCTCCACAAGTCCTGCATGCTCAGTGAAGAACATGTCCTCCCCTCTGGGCTGGAAGCTTCTATACAACTTCTCTGTTGCCCGTTGACGTGCATTCACTGCAACAAGTGGCGTACGGGTATGGAAATAAAAATGCTTCAGGAAGAAGAGAAGGTCCTGAAAGATGTCGCTTGAGATGAAAGATAGCAGAGGGGAGGGGGGGGGGGGGCAGCTGTCACCCGTTGTCACGGCGATGTCGGCCAAGGGCTCCAAGAGCCAGACGCAGAGATTTAAGACGCGTAATTGAGTGTTTTAAGAGGAGAGGGCAGAAGCCTGACTCACCCACTCATCACCAACGCTGTGTGTGTGTGTGTGTGTGTGTGTGAAGCTGCACAGAATGTGCCTTTCTTTTACATTCGGATAATTTGACTGATGAAGGGGGTGAAATTGGAAACACATCAGATAAATCCAGATGTGAGATATTTGCATTCTCTGCAGACCTTTCGGGTTCTTCCACGTGGCAGCGGAGCGCGTTTTAAGGGAACGAGGCGGCGTGCAGAACCTACCTTGCCTGCCATGAACTGTCCGAAGCCAGGTGGGAACGTTAGTGTGGAAATCAGCAGCGTGACGAGCACCGGGTACAGCAGACGCCTGAGGGAGAGGAAGTCAACGGTATCCAACAATTTTAGTAAGTTGTTGTAAGGAAGTAATAAAGTACCTCAAAGCAAAATTATACTTAAAGTAGATGTACTATTCACCCAGTTTAACCCTGGAAGAATCCAGAAATGAAAAACGGTCTTAATGAATTGAACTAAAACTACGAAAAATCTGTTTCCGGACCTCCACAACGCTGGAGATTCAGCTGCAGAGACACCGACTGCCAATATTCTATTTTAGGTTGCTGGGAAAACATCCATGTTTGCCCGCGTTTCTCAACAAACATTTCTCAACTACATTTTTACATGATGACATTTGAATGCATCCCAATAGAGTAATAGTTTACTTTCGGCCCAACACTCCGCTTCACTAAGCTTTACTAAGCAACGCCTGAACACACCATAATGCAAGTCAATGCAAACTTGGATATAGCGGATTGGCTGTCGACAGATGGAAGATAATTACAATACAACTTTTATCTGATAAAGACAGCGTATATATTGCCAAAATCGTACTATTTAGGCAATGAAAGTTTTTGGAGGCATGTAGATGTTGAACAGAAGAGGCCCCAGAATGTTTCCCTGGGGAACGCCGCATGACATTTCAGATGCTCCCATGCGTGACCAACTACACTCAAGTATCCGTGGTCCTTTGAGTGGGATTCAAACCGGTTTAGTGCCACATAGTCAAACTAGAAACATTCAAGGTAACAAAGCGGTGAGTCTTTTACGTACTGATGGAGATGTTTTCTCCCATAAGTACAGTAATCAACCGTACAGCTGGCTGGACCTACTTTTTCATGAGGAATCTGTTGATGACCTTCTGGTTCCTGATGAACTTGACAATCAGCCGGTTCAGGTAGACAAACAAAGCCCCTATGAAGCCACTGGCAATGCTGCAGAGGTAGAGAACACACACACAATGTCAATAATAATAAAGGAGTCCAGGCTTAAACAAACCACGGCCCAGAGAGTAAAAGGAGAAAGTCTATGAAACGTGTGGGAAGGACAGGAAGCGAGGGAGGAAAGACATGAAAGGAGAACAAACAAAGAAGGGGAGGAAGAGCTGTCGGTGGGAGTCCTCTTCATCTCCAGGAGGAAAGAACAGACTCAGACAACCTAATGCGGAGAAATTTATCTTCCTGCATTATTAATTCCCTCGAATACCTTTGAATAAATTATGGACACGACGCTGGAATTCTTCGAAAGATGAATCCTCGTTTGAGTTTCTAGACCAGAACGAGGGTCGAGATTCTGGTTCTCGAGGGACGTGGGGGGGGGGGGCAGGTGAAGGTGTGACTTACATGACTTACTTAAAGCAAACCACAAGCACAGAGCGTATGATCACATTTAAATACAATATAATGACAGTAATGAATATAATTAACGGTGATGGCATCGCTTGCTTTGTTGAATACTCAAATTATGAGCAGATGAGGCTTCATAAACATCTTTAAAATGATGATACATTCGCGCTTCGCAGGTGTAAACAGTAGAAGAAAGCGCGTCCTCTGCAGCAGGAAGCACAGAGCAAACTGGCCCAGTTTGCTGAGACACTGACCGACTTTCCTCGCTTGACAGCTATTTGCAGAAGAAGATGGAATCCACACACACAGTCACCGATGCAGCACACACACACACCCCTTTGCTCCTAAAAATCAGTTAAAAGTTAGATGCCACGGGAGGATGTGCACAGGACATGCGCTCCACGCCAAGCTCATATTCCACGTGCACTTTTCCGTGAAATCAAAAGGAAGCTCACCCGAGGACGGCGAAGGCGGGAAGCTCCTGGAGGTCAGAGGGGAAGTCGAGCCGGAAGTGTGTTTTATAAAGAGCCGTGAGGGTCTCTGGGGAAGGACGACAAAGGGTGAGGAAGGAGAACATGCTGCAGTCATCTCAGCATCTCACTGTAAGACCCAGAGACCCCCGAGGAGGAGAGGTGGACGTGTGTCGTCGTCATGACGACACTCTTTTGGTTCGCAGCCCGACGCTTTGAAGCGCAGAGTTCGCCGTTGTGTGCAGGCCGCCATCTTGGCTTTTTGCAACCAGTGACCAGGACAGAACAGAACATGTATCTGGACTGAGGAGGGGGGGGACCTGTCAATCAGCGCGTTCTCCCGCCCCTTTATAATCCGTTTGACTGTAACATTCTCTGAGTTATTTCTTCTTTAAAGACGTTTGAGTCACGGCCGTGGGAGTAACCCGAGTCTTAGCGGCGTCACCGACCTTCTATAGTGTGGAATGTAAAAGGTTCTTTAAATCTATAAAACAGTTTTGGGCCGTACCTTCGTCCCCGTTCCACACGGCCAGCATTCTGTAGATGAAGGCACTGATGGTAGCAGCAAAGAAACCTCTCCAGTAGTTCCTCACCGCAAAAAACGTGGCCGTCACTTCAATACTGAACAACACTCCTGCAACACACACGGAGCGAACGCCACACGTTAGACCGCCACACACTAAACACCATGAAGAACACACACAACATGGGTCCACTGCACTAATAACACACGTAGTGGTGTGAAATACGCAGATATTTGAAAAACAAATTTACAAACGGTGGATTTAAAAACGTCAAATAATTATCGTGGCAATGAAACTGAATTTTGACGCTCGCTGTAAGCGTCACACGAGCTTCGCTCACCTCCGATGGGGGAGGCGAAGCAGCAGCTCACGCCCACGGCGCTGGCCGCCGCCAGCATCTCGATGCTCCTCGACTCGTTCTGAGGACGGAAGAGTTCACACGAGTTACATTTCATCGCTTCACCCCGTTGGGCTCCTTTAATTACCTCACACGTGGTGGATCACACAACGCAGCAGGTTACATTGATATATCCGAGTGTGTTATATTCATACTGTATTCCTCACACGGTGAATGTGATACATGTGAACATATTTACAGTATTCAGAGTATTGTGTAGGTAACCTGTTGCTGTTACACAATTAATAAAGTGCACATGTGTAACTGTTAAAAAAAAAAAAAAAAGAAATATCATAAAAGAACTATAATGACAAACTCGTTACCGTTCAGAAATAAAGCACAACCACAAAGCTGATGGAGCAAAAACGAGGATAAAATACAAAAAAAGAAAAGTGGTGGATGAAGAGGTTTCATGCAGAAGCCCCCCCCCACTTCTCTACCTTTATTCCTATGAGACTTATTTCAAGCAGCATGCCAGTAAAAACAAGAGTGTGTGTGTGTGTGTGTGTGTGAGAGCAGGATAAGCCACAGAGTGTACAGAGTTTTGAGCTACTGAGTTGGATTCATTAAAAAATCTAATATATATTTAAAAAAAAAAAAAGCTGTGATAAATATCAGCAGCAAAGTAAGAAGCAAATAATCAACATTTTTGTTCTATTTCAATACTTTACATTGATTGTCTTCCTGTCAAAGTTTGTACGACTTCACATCCAAACGAATCATTTTAAATTCTAGAGGAGAAGGTAAAACGTGTCCAGACACATGAACACCATAACATTACATTACATTACATGTCATTTAGCGGACGCTTTTATCCAAAGCGACATTCAACCATAGGGTACAAACTCAGGAGAACAAGAAACAAGAAAGTGCAATTTCCTCAAATAAGCCAATTTCCACCACACTAAACATGATGCAGCATGACATCATCAACATCGACCGCCGGGCATGCTGGGAACTAAGCGCTTGGGTTACCTTGATACCAGCGAGACTGGGCTCCTTCAGGAAGCGAGGGAGTGAGAGACCAAGTTAAGTGCTTTTACTTTACTGACGAGGTTACATCAGCGTTCAAACAGCAGAGAGACACACAAGCCGCATCACAATGCATCACAATGCATCCCAATGCATCACACAATGCATCACAATGCATCACAATGCATCCCAATGCATCACACAATGCATCACAATGCATCACAATGCATCACAATGCATCACACAATGCATCACAATGCATCACAATGCATCACAATGCACCACAATGCACCACAATGCACCACAATGCAGCACAATGCAGCACAATGCACCACAATGTACCACAATGCATAACAATGCATCACAATGCAGCACAATGCAGCACAATGCATCACAATGCATCACAATGCAGCACAATGCAGCACAATGCATCACAATGCATCACAATGCAGCACAATGCATCACAATGCATCACAATGCAGCACTGTGGAGCTGACGACAATGATTACAGGAGATCATTAAGAGGGGGACGATGGGGGGGCAGGACGCGTTGTAAGTGTAGTGGACATCTAGACGGGAGAGACATGTCTTTTGGAGACACACGTGGGCGCTGCCTCATACGCCTTAACATACTTGTTTTTAGGTGTTTAAACAGTATGTTGTATGTATGTGTTTTAATGCTGCCTAAGAGCTAAACATTAGATTCTATTAAACCTTTGGTCTATTACTTCATTCTTAATGTGTGTGTGTGTGTGTGTGTAAGACATCACATTGCTGTGTTTTTTAAAATATTTTCCTCCCTAAAGATATTAAGTGCAGAGAATGTTCACACTGACTAAAGAATCTATAAGATGAGGTTGAACCGGATGTTGACTTGACAAGAGATGAATTAATTATAATAATAATGAATTAACGGACGTAAAGAAGAAGAAACCTCGAGCCTCGTGTGAGGCGGTGACGCTCGATTCTTGATCTCTCTGCTCTGAAATGAAGACGAACAGAGTGAAGAAGTGCAGACGCGTCGGTCTGAACTCGCCCGCCGTTCACTTCACACGCGTCATAATTCATTCTCTCTGTTCTTCTTTCTCCTGCTGTCATCATCTTCTCCCCCTCTTTGCACCTCGCTCCTCTTCATCCTGACCCAGGAAGTGACGCACAACAACTCTGTTGACTTGCGTCCCAAAAGAGGTTTAGAAGCCAGTTTGCAACAATCAGTGTTTTCCAATGAAGGGAAAGAAGGACCCAAACCAGGACTTTAAAATGCGCCACGTCCTTATTAATGACAGGTGTCCTTAATTTAAATGGGCTCTTTGAGCTTAAAGCTGTGAGAGCTTCGTGAGTCTAAAACTAATAGAAAGAAGAAGAAGAAGACTCACCTCCTCAATCCCTCCGAACAGAGACATGAACTTGCTGATCATAGCGGCGCACAGACTGGCGATGTGCACGAACGGACTCTGATGGGACGAGAGAGGGAACAAGTTTATTTTACTACGTGTGCACATGACTACGTGTGCACGTGACCCACCGACCTCAGAGGCCGCAGTAAGCATTAACATTCTGGAGTACACACACACACACACACACACACGCGAGCTTTGCTTGATTTCAGTTGTCCATCGAAGCCGATGACGACGTCCACTTCTGCCTTTCAGCGGTGAGTTCTCTGCCGACTGTATCGTCCTATCCTGGACCCACGGGTCTTGTTGCAGGTGTTACATGTGTGTATCATAGTGGTGCTACTGGCAACCTGGGTTATTTTTATTTTTTGCCTTCTTCTTGGCACGTCTGACGCCCGGCGTAACGGTCAGAATCCCTCCAAGTCCCCGGGCCTGATTTTGCACTTTTTTAGCGCCGCTTTGAGTTGGTCTTTGTAGAGCTTCTTCTGCCCTCCGGCAGAGCGTTGGCCTTGGGCGAGTTGCCCACTCAGCACCTGTGTGAAGCAGGCGATTGAGGGGCATCCTTACAACGTGCCCCAGCCATCGTAGTTGGTGATGGGTGATGGTGGCCTCCATGCTCTCCTGAGGATCTCAGTATGGTCACGCCAGGTGATTCCCAGCATGCGCTGGAGACAGTGGATGTGCTCCACTGACAGACTACCTCTGTTTTGGTGATGTTGATGGTCGGCCCCATCCTGCTGTAGCCCTTTACAGCTGCATCCGGGACAGCCTGGAGGTCTTGTGGAGTGTGAACCACAAGAGCGCAGACGTCTGCATACTGCAGCACAAGGATCCTCACTCTGTGCAGCTTGGTTGTTGATTGCAACCTCCTGATGTTGAAGAGGTTGCCATCTAGCCCATAAACTACTGTCACCCCGCTGTTGTCCTCAAATGCCTTAAGGAGAAGCTGGGTGACGCATAGGAGGAAGATGTTAAAGAGCACTGGCGCTAGTAAACACCCCTGCTTGACCCCCTGAGCACACAGGGAAGGAGGCAAACTCTTGTTCTTTAATTGTCACCCTCGCACTCATACCATCATGAAACTGTCGGAGGAGGTTCACAATCTTAGTAGGGCATCCTAACCGGACTGTGATTCTGGGAGCAATGACTCTGTGATGTTGTTGAGAAGCCTCTGCAGCAACACCTTGGCCAGGACCTTACCAGCAGTGGCGAGGAGTGATATACCCCCGTGGTTGCCACAAATGGTCTGCTAACCTTTGGTCTTGTAGATGGTGACAATTTTGGCATCTCTCCATTGCTGTGGGATGTTTTCATCTGCCCATACTTTAAGGATGTGTTGACGTAGCGCTCTTGTACTCAGGCTGCAGGAATATTATCGATGCCAGGAGACGGCTAACAGAACCTCCAGGAAGGTCGGGGGTTGGTTGAGGTTGAGGCATTTGCTCCAGGATGGGGTGATCTGTTTCAGAGTCCTGATTAAGCAGGTTGTCAAAATGTTCAGCCCACCTCTCCAGTGCACTGCTGATCTTTGAGCCCATCTGCAGTTTTCAGGGGAGTGATGCAGTGATTTGTTGGGCCGTGGATAGAAATTATATGCACAACTTTTACAATGCAGTCAAATCTATCAGCGAAAGACTGGATTTCCTGTGCCTTCTCTATCCACCATTTGTTTTGCGTGGTCCGTCTTGCTCTCTGTCATTGCTGTCTGGCAATGGCAGGAAACGGAAAACATTTAGGAGTCATTTCAGTTCAACAAACATCTCTTGGTATATGAGTCATAGCTTGATCGACTATCGAGTTGTCAGCTGGTGTGTGTGTGCGTGTGTGTTACCTCTTTGCCCAGCGGCATTCTGCTGCCCAGAGTGAAAGTGAGGCTGACGACCTTGGCCACGAAGGTTTTGAAGGTCAGGTATTCCTTCAGCACGACTCCTCTCAGGATGGTCTTCATCTCTGGAATCCCTGATCCTGCAGAGGAGGTAAGTTCACTGCTTTAGCTTTAGCTGTAGCTTAGCTTAGCTTAGCTAGCCTGGTTCTACACAATCTATCAACTACTAAAAAAAAGAAAGAAACTGGATCATTTATTGTGTTGTGTCCTTTGTGGGATTTTGCAGATGTTGCATATTTTGCAGATGTTGCACGGGTCCAACTATCCCTGCGAGATGAACCTCGTCTGGTGGTAACAAAAGAAATTGACAAGCTAATTTTGACCATGGAGTGTTTTTTTCGTAATGAACTAGTGGATTAATTCAAAATCAGGCTGCAGCAGACCTTCTTCAGGCCTTCATGTGGCTTCTTCTGTGTTGTGTCTTTTTGTTTCTTCTCCCGGTTCTTAAATCAGTTTTTCCTAATTGTGCTTTTAAGGTTTTATTTGCATTGATGTTTTATCTGAAGCACTTTTGCTGAAGCGTGTTTCATAAATAATTCTTTAAGGCGGTGACGGGTGTCAGGATGAAAAAAAGACTGCAGGACTGTGGCTGTGTGTGTGTGTGTGTGTGTGTGTGTTGTCGTACCAACAGCATGGGGGGCGAGGATCTGTGTGAAGCCGGCAGAGAAGATGATGAGGACCACGGGGTACGTGACCCAGACCAGATACTGCAGGAACACGTTGCGGTCCGGACCGCCGTACATCCACATCTGTGCTGTGGACACACACACACACACACACACACACACATTAATGTACAATCAGGGGAGCCGTCGAATAAACAGTTTGAAGACACAATGTGTGTGTGTGTGTGTGTCTCAGGACAGGCGGTTCCTCATGTTCTGTATCCAATTAAAATAACTGGAAGTGACAGGACTCGGTTGGATCCTCCTTGAGAGCACAAAACGCACAGAACACACACACAGAACCTGAGGAATCCATTTAAATGAGAGCTCAATGTTAACTTGAGAAGAAGAATACAATACTAACCCTAACCCCCTCAAAAAATCCAACATGGCGGAGAGACGTTCACTCAAGAATCCAACAGGGTCCGCCATGTTGTTGACTCAAGGGGCGTGGTTAACCGCCGCCAGTTTCTATGTATTGTTACAAATTTGTATGTTGAAGATTTTTGTATACATTTTTACGAACAGGTTTTGGAGATCACGTTGGTCATTCAGAGGAAATTCTCCAACTTTCTCCCTGTATCTTATCTCATCAATACCTCCTCCTCCTCCTCTGAAGTCACCTGCCTTTGCCGCCTCCTCATGCTCCAAACCATCGGTCCCCCCCCCCCTCACCTTGTAGACAGAGGCCCACGCAGAAGTCCATCCCCCAGCTGAGCAGGGCCATGAGGATTCCCAGCAGGATGAGGAAGACCCAGTCCTCCCCGACCCACGAGATCAGGAACTTCCGACAGCGCGCCGTGCCGACTGCAGGGAGACGACGACGCACAAAAACACCACATCACAGGGAAGTCGAATGAAGCCATTAGTCGTTGTTATTTAAGATCCTGGGCTCATGTTACGCGTCGTATTGTTGCCTGCAGACGAACTGAAGACACATCTGAGATTTTCTCCAGTAAACACGCATTTCTTTATTAACTGATTCCTAAAGGACACATTGAAGGACGTGTCGAACAATAAAGAAACTGTTTGCTGCTGAAGCCCAAACAAGGTCAGACGTACCTCGAGGTATGTGGCGAAATTCCCTTCTATATTTTAGGGTGCGGGGCCCTTTAGCTAAGACACACACACACACACACACACACACACGTCTCTAGCATACAGAACAAATGCTCATTATTATTATTTGGTGAGGTAAAAAAAAAAAAAAAAATGATGTAACATTAAAGTGGAGGCGAGACTGACAGACAGGCGGTGGGAGGGACTGCTATGAAAACACTTATGTGCACACCTTCCCCCCCAATCAACTCCTCCAGGAGCTGTGTAACACACACACACACACACACACACACACACACACACACACACACACACACACACACACGCCTTTGTTTGCTATTGCTCCACAGACCGTTACGTCTGAGAGAATAAGCTTTGTGCATGTGTATATTTAGATTGTAATCTACTGTGTGTGTGTGTGTGTGTGTGTGTGTGTGTGTGTGTCTCATCCCACCTACAGGCCGTCTGTGTTCTTGGACACCTTCTGTCACCCAGACACTCAATGTAACTGAGTGTGTGTGTGTGTGTGTGTCTGCGTGCGTTCTTGTCTTTTTGGTGAGGTATTTAGTTGTCTCTTATTAGCCTTTTCTGCCCCACGCACGCACACACACACACACACACACACACACACACACACACACACACACACACACACACACACACACACACACACACACACACACACACACACACACACACACACACACACACACACACACACACACACACAGGTTGCTGTATTTATCCTACATGACACGCAATAAGCAGCTTGCTGGTTCCCAATCACTCTCTTTCTGACTCACCCACTGCACCGCTCCCCCCTTCCATCCCTCCCCCCCTGATCCAATCACCCCTCCCTCCGACTCCCCTCTTCTTCTTCTTCTTCTTCTGCTTTTTGCTAATCACATTCAACCCCTGACTTTGCCTCTCATCTCCTCCCTCACAGGCCTAATCCGCTGCCCTCCTTTCCTCCCCCCCATCTCGCTCTTCTCCCCCCCCCTCACCTCGATGTGAGGGGTAACGACCACGTACCTGCCGGGACTCACTTAGGTTGCCGTGGATACACAGAGCAGGAGGTTCCCCGGCTTGGCGTCAAGAAGCCGGAGGCGAGATGGTAAAGGACGGACTGACTGACAGCTGCCCCCTCCTCCCCCATCACTCCCTCACCCCCAAGTGATCCCTCTGACTTGGATAGTGTAAAAAAACAACACAAAATGTGCGCTGCTCGTCTCTCCGGAGACCAACTGTTCCTCCTCCTCATGGAGAAGCACGACTTTAACATCGCAGCGAAAAAAAACACAAAATGTGACGGGGAGCAGCGAACGCCCCGAAGCTGCTCGAGGGTTCGGCTCCGCAGCGAAACACACGACTCAGGACCACCGGGCACAGAACTGCATGCTGGGTATTTATTTATCGACTGCTAACTGCTATTGTGCTGAGAAAGCCAAATGTTCTGTACACGCGGCTCCTGATACCTGCTGAACAGCCTGGAAATACAACCCCCCCCCCCCGCAGTGACCTGGGGTCTCCAATGAGAAGAGACATTCTGACTATTTGTACACATCAAACTGACCCGAACATCCATCCATCACACGCTGGGTCTATTATGAGGAGATCAACATGCAGGAGAAACACACACACACACACACACACACGATTCTGACACCGCTTCCACATAAAGCCCAATTATTCAAACACCACCTCATCTGTTATGCAGGGTGACATGTGAGAGTGTAAAACGTAAAAGAGCTTTTTTAAAACCTTTTAGTGTGTGTGTGTGTATGTGTGTGTGTGTGTGTGTGTGTGTGTGTGTGTGTGTGTGTGTGTGTTGGAGGGGGTTCGTTGGGTAGTTACTGTATGTACAGTAAAGACGTCAGCAGTGTCCTGTTTCAATAAAAGGTCCTTTATATATAAAATCGGGCCTATATAAAAGGGCCTTTATATTACAATATTAATATTATAAACCTTTGTTTGTATACATTTATTCTAATAAATGCTTCGAAAAAGTCGCTCCACCACGACTGGAGCGGCTCCACGTTTGGGATATGCTAATGAGACGTAAAAGGTGGGGATGCTTATGCAAATGAGATGTTCAGACACGGGGCGTGTTGCACTCGATCACCGCGCTCGTCTAATGGCGGCAGTACGATGTGTGCTTAATGAGGCGACACACACACACACACACACTCCAGAGGGGTGATGTAAAAGCAGCTCCCAGACAGCGTGACGCGTCCGTTTAATGTTCCTTGAGGGGCTGATGAAAAAAATTCAAATAAAAACTCGTCTAAGCAGATGAAGGCGGAGAGATTTTTTGGACCATAATATTAATATACAATATTCTGACCGTATTCGGCCCCATCGGGGGGGTTTAATACCCACGTATGACTAAATGACTGCAGAGGCCGGTTGATGTGCATCTCAAGCGCAAATGGACCCGGCCTCCGGTTCCGCCAGCAGGAGACGCCACCCACACACACACACACACACACACACACACACACACACACACACAGACGAAGCCTTAGCTTAATTCTCAGCAGTCAGCGAGCTAACGTGCTAACTGTGACGTGTGGTTCTTCACTTTTTATACATTTTTAAATGAATAATAATTCATACTTTTTTTTATTCTTTATTGGCTTGACCTTATGCAAATATACAACTAATATGAGTCAATATCCACCAGGCTAACTGGAGTATTTAAAAGTTTAATGAAATGTTAAAACGGACTAGCAGGACGACAAAATGCTTTTCACCACGTCCATCATGTGAGAAGAAATTAATGTCAAAAAGATAAAGTGCTGCACGCCGACACGCCGAGGCAAAAAAAAAAGCCTCGGAGCGAGGACCCCAAATGATAATCGAAAAAATGAGAAACAGAAATTAGCTCTGGATCATTTTTTTTCATCCAATCCTCCAGGATTCACTCCCCTTTTCCTTTCTCCTTGATGGATGCGGTCCACGGCGAGGTGAAGTGCGTCCGAACGTCTAATCCGATCACCACGTCTCATTTCCTCCGTCCGAGGCTGTGAGTGAGGAACTTGAAATGTTTGGAGCCACAGGTGGGCGACATTGGAGGAGCGGGAGAGATGTGGCCGTGACCTCAGCGGGCGCCGCGTCGCTCCCAGCGTTAGTTTAGGAACTTCTGCTGATGTCGCCGCCATGGAGTTCGTTTCATTGAGGATCCTCAAAAAAAAGAGCCATCGCATAACGTTTTTTGGCTCCGTGTCAAAGAGTTTAGTGATTAATATTCATCCCGCCGGTTTACCCAGCAGGCCGACGCTGTTTGTTCTTGTTGTTGTTTTACAGTCAAATAAAGTTAATTCAGAAATGTTCCTCTGATCCTCGATAAACGTCTGTGACAACGTGTCAGAAAGGATTAGAGGGCCGGCAGAACACGGACGCACGCCGCCTAATTGGTTAGTGTCACCACTTAACAAGCGTGTGTGTTGGTGTGAGTTTGTGTGCGTGTGTGTGTGTGTGTTGCACCTCTCCGCCTCATTTTAAATCGAGCTTTTCAAATCACGTGTACAGACGGGGGGTTGTGGGGGGCGAAATGGAAAAAGAAAGAAAAGAGAAGAAAAAGAAGACGAGAGCATGTGGGCAACTGTTGACGGTCACCGTGGCAACATGTGGCGCCACGCTAAGCTAAGGTCGTGCTGACATCACACCTGTTGAAGCGAAACGCTGTGTGTGTGTGTGTGTGTGTGTGTGTGTGTGTGTGTGTGTGTCCTGGAATCAATTAAATGACATAGGGTCGTGGTTGAACTGAGGGAGGGAAACTGCCAGCTATATTTCATCACCTTATGGACACACACACACACACACGTCATTATTGAACCCTTACAGCTGAATTTTTTGCATCTTTACGCACAATAAGAATAGAACGAAATTAGTTCCGTGGCGACGCGAGGAGATTATATCAGTTAACTTCACCCTACCGAAAAATGTAATTGAAACTGTAAATGGTTAAAAAGAAAAGAGAAAAGATGGATTATGAGGGAATATATCAAATTGTGTCAAATTGTGCACCGTGAACAGGCAGGCTGACGGAGGCCGAGAAGATTCTCCCTGACGGCCTGCAGATCACACACCTGACATCACACACACGTAGGGAGGACCGCAAGGACCACACGCCACCATTGTCCCGCTGTGAAGCTCACAAGAAGCTTGACTCTAAATGAACATCACGCTGTGTTGAAGAAGACTTCAAACTAGAGACTGAGACCATAAACTCATGTTTACAATGTTTACTGAGGGAATAAATCAAGAGAGAAGTAGAGTCATTTCCTCATAGACGTCTATGGGAGCAGAGGAGTCGCCCCCTGCTGGTCACTACAGAGAAGTAGAGTCATTTCCTCATAGACGTCTATGGGAGCAGAGGAGTCGCCCCCTGCTGGTCACTACAGAGAAGTAGAGTCATTTCCTCATAGACGTCTATGGGAGCAGAGGAGTCGCCCCCTGCTGGTCACTACAGAGAAGTAGAGTCATTTCCTCATAGACGTCTATGGGAGCAGAGGAGTCGCCCCCTGCTGGTCACTACAGAGAAGTAGAGTCATTTCCTCATAGACGTCTATGGGAGCAGAGGAGTCGCCCCCTGCTGGTCACTACACAGAACGCAGCTTTAAATCAGACGCGTAAGGTTGCCGCCTGCTCATCATATAAATGAGTATTTCATTATGTAAGAGAAATAACACCTTTGCAATTTACTAACTGTAGTTAAGTGACGCCACAGTAATAAATAACTGGTCACTACAGAGAACGCAGCTCAAAGGAACTTCCTCTATGGCTTTTCAGAGCTGGAGGTTAACTGCTCTTAGCCAAAACATTTCCGTACGAAGAGGTGTCTTCTGACTACATTCATCCATCCAACGACTCTTTTCTGATATCTCTACATCTGTTCCTGAAATTCATGAATGGAATTTCCTGAATGTTCCTGAAAACCTCAAACCACTCATTTTCATTTTTCTTTTTGTCAAGGTTCTACTGTGCGACATTTCCCATTTTGAAAGAGGATTCATTTCAATGCAGCTACATGGTTGTTATCTCATTTTTCTACATCATTTGGATCAGAAAGTTACATCCAATGATGTAGAAAAGCTTCAGTCAAAAGGTTTTAGTTTGACAGGATACACTCCTAACTTACTTTCATGTCTTTTTAGGACAAACTCACCGCACACAAGACGTGACAACATCTTTTACCCGCGGTTACCTCGGAAACATAATAAACTAATTGAAAAAGTGGTTTGAAACCAGTGGTTGAGCTTTAAACCGACCTGAGCATTCATCCGATTCCTCCAGAGTCAAGTGGTCAGTTAATGGTCGGCTATGCTAAGCTACGCTAGCAGGACCAGCTGACTTTACTTCAGCTCTATTGTCATTATTATTCATATTACAAATCTAGTCGTATGCATAAATATCTATTTCTGTATCAACGTGGTGTAGGAGTGACAGCGAGATCCTCCTTGTGGCAGTGGCAAGTGGGTGGCAACTTTGTGGCAGGCAGCGGCAATCGCCAGTAAATCAGTCGGCGTCACGACGGCACGCTGGGTGGGAGGAGCCAATTTTTCCCAGAAACAACTGTTATTTGTACGACAGGTCAGCTGCTGTAAATATTTAATTTTATTTAATTTTATTTGAGACACGTGAGCCCCCGTCTTCTTATTACAGAGGCTAATTTTAGGTTTGGACCGGCGGGTTCCGTGTAGGGGGTGGGGCTCTCAAGTTTGATGCCACCCACTTGCCACTGCCACAAGGAGGATCTCGGCCTTACTGTGGTGTAGTGAGGAGCAGCAGCTGCAGTCATAACCGCCAGCTGTGTGTGTGTGTGTGTGTCGCTTCGACTGGCTGAAAATATATGCAAATACGAAGCGACACACACACACACACACACACACACACACACACACACACACACACACACACACACACACACACACACACACACACACACCATCGAACCCTTTAAGGCGCCACACTGACCCTCATCTCAGATAAATCCGACACGTACGAGGTGGAGCTGATAAAATGTGATTCATACTGCGTTCAAATCTCCAACAAAAGAGAAGAAAAAAACGGTTGTACAAATGAGAGCTTCTTTGAGTTGTGAGTGAGTCAGTTGTCTTCACTTATTAAAACAAAATTCGTCTGCTTTTCAGGGACATCGGCTTCTCTCTTTTTAAAGCTTAATAGAGAAGAAAAGCATAATCGTGAAGATGGATTCATTAAAACAGTTTTTTGAAGCACAATATATTTCCACCTGCCATAACTGAACAATATTTGGTGATTATGCAATTATTATGCATTATTATGATTATGCCTTCTGCAAACAGATGGATATTCATTCCACACAAGGCATGAGAAATGATATTAGATATCAAAACTCATTTTTTAGATTATTCTAATATCTATACACACAGAATGTGTGACATCAGTGTCATCATGTAATTTATTCTAATCTTCATGGCCTTTTGAACTGAAAGTTTCTCTTTTTATTCAGAGTGGAATATTTTGGAGTTATAAATGCCGGATCAGCATTTTGTAGACTGACAGGATGAGACTTTCTACTTTTGTACTGCGTGCTTGAGGCACCACCCGGACCCCCCCCCCCCCCCCAGGTCCAAAGCAGCGGCCCCATCAGAGGCGCCGCGGTGACTCTCCCGTGTTCTAGGCGACTCGGCGGTGGAACTCACTGCAACACTTGGCGCATCGCCCCTTGGCGCAGTCCAGCAGGTCCAGAGCCCGGCTCCGCCGCTGGCCGCTCCCCCTCACCCGGGCCGCCTCCTCTTTGGCGAACACCCCGAGCTCCTGGGTGTAGCGGCCATACATCTGCAGAGCAAAGGGGGGGGGGGGGGGGTAGTGAGAATACTCGATTGAACACAGAACCAAATGTTAATTGGAACGAGGGACGAGGTCGCCGACCTGTCAATCACAGTAAGCCCCGCCCTGCTTTATGGTCAGTTTGACTCGAAATCAGTGGGTGCCAAACTCATTTTAGGTAGAGGGCCACGTACGGCCCACTCTGACCCCCCCGCGACGGTCAGGCCGGCACGCACACACTCACTAAAAGACTTGAGTCAGCAGTACACAAGACAGGAAGTTTTGTACGCTGCAAGACACTGACTGTCCCATGATGCTCCTGGGCGGAGGACAGGAAGGGGAGGGCAGGAGGGAGTTGTAGACCCACCTCAACGCGTCTATCCAGGTCAGCGCTGACCTAGATGGACTGCTGGGCTGAATGGAGACTTTGGATTTGCTCGCTGGCCAACTTGGTGCAACTGACCGGTTAGCTGCAGCTTGTTAGCATGTTAGCTTGTTGCGGATGCTAGCCACCAGAGGCTCGACAGACTTTGCAATAAATCTTTTTCTGATCTATACTCTACCAGTATACCGCACAGCCCTACCACACATTATACCGGTATACCGCGCAGCCCTACCACACATTATACCAGTATACCGCACAGCTCTACCACACATTATACCAGTATACCGCCCAGCCCTACCACACATTATACCGGTATACCAAGGAAGCCCTACCACACATTATACCAGTATACCGCACAGCTCTACCACACATTATACCAGTATACCGCCCAGCCCTACCACACATTATACCGGTATACCGCGCAGCCCTACCACACATTATACCGGTATACCGTGCAGCCCTACCACACATTATACCGGTATACCGCCCAGCCCTACCACACATCATACCAGTATACCGCGCAGCCCTACCACACATTATACCGGTATACCGCCCAGCCCTACCACACATTATACCGGTATACCGCCCAGCCCTACCACACATTATACCGGTATACCGCGCAGCCCTACCACACATTATACCGGTATACCGCACAGCCCTACCACACATTATACCGGTATACCGCGCAGCCCTACCACACATTATACCGGTATACCGCGCAGCCCTACCACACATTATACCGGTATACCGCGCAGCCCTACCACACATTATACCGGTATACCGCGCAGCCCTACCACACATTATACCAGTATACCGCCCAGCCCTACCACACATTATACCGGTATACCGCACAGCCCTACCACACATTATACCGGTATACCAAGGAAGCCCTACCACACATTATACCAGTATACCGCACAGCTCTACCACACATTATACCAGTATACCGCCCAGCCCTACCACACATTATACCGGTATACCGCGCAGCCCTACCACACATTATACCGGTATACCGTGCAGCCCTACCACACATTATACCGGTATACCGCCCAGCCCTACCACACATCATACCAGTATACCGCGCAGCCCTACCACACATTATACCGGTATACCGCCCAGCCCTACCACACATTATACCGGTATACCGCCCAGCCCTACCACACATTATACCGGTATACCGCGCAGCCCTACCACACATTATACCGGTATACCGCACAGCCCTACCACACATTATACCGGTATACCGCGCAGCCCTACCACACATTATACCGGTATACCGCGCAGCCCTACCACACATTATACCGGTATACCGCACAGCCCTACCACACATTATACCGGTATACCGCGCAGCCCTACCACACATTATACCAGTATACCGCCCAGCCCTACCACACATTATACCGGTATACCGCACAGCCCTACCACACATTATACCGGTATACCGCGCAGCTCTACCACACATTATACCGGTATACCGCCCAGCCCTACCACACATTATACCGGTATACCGTGCAGCCCTACCACACATTATACCGGTATACCGCGCTGCCCTACCACACATTATACCTGTATACCACACATCATACTGGTATACCATGCAGCCCTACCACACATTATACTGGTATACCGCGCAGCCCTACCACACATTATACCGGTATACCGCGCAGCCCTACCACACCAAGGGTCACAATATACACAATATATAGTCACCGCACCGTGTGTGTGTGTGTGTTACTGTTGCCATGCTAATGAAACCAGATACCTTGAATACGGTCGTGAAAAGTACCCAGACTGTGCAAAGCCTCATGAGAAGTTTGAGATGTTTTGGGGATAATGGTGGAGAACCCGAGCCTAGGACGCAGCCAACCCCTGCCTTATACCCCCCTGGCCCCCGTGCATCTTTGGTTGGTTTCTTTAACACTCCAAAGGCCTTATGTGTCCTAAAGTGTCCCAATGGTGCGTTGGAAATCAACTCCAGTCAGGCGGGTTTCTCCTTCCTCCTGCTGGCCCTGCTAACATTTCTGCGAAACTTCAGCCTGCAAAGCAGCCGCTCAACTATCACATGCATGTCGTCTCACGACAGATGATGCGTGCATGTACTGTACACAGCAGAACAACAATGAATTGATCCACTGTTGCGGGACATCAAGGCAGTCCGCGCATGGCGCTCCGGACACCCAGAGGGCCAACGCACCGTTTGAGAGACAAACTAGAATTGAAAATCAAGGTTCTGAATGGGCAGAATTATACCAGCAAATCCCATTCAAACACCTGTTATGTGAGAGCTAAATTAGGTTTTTGCACAAACATCTTGTAACGTGACTCCTACATTATTCAAATCAATTTTGTCAACATCTAGGTGTTGGAATGAAAAGACCCTCTTCTGCCTGAAAAGTCTTCAGCGACCACCTTTCTCGACAGTAACGCAACAGGTGATGGACACAGAAGTCGGGGTAGAACTTTGTCTAAATGCTGGCTTCTTGGTGTTGTTTCTCCACGCAGGAGCAAAGTTCAGGCGAACTTACCAGAGTTTGTTCATACTGCAGAGCCGGCTGGTCGGACCCGTCCCCGGCCATGGCTGCGCGTCTCCGCCCGGAGACCCGACGAGACGCGTTCGGCTTGGAAGTGAAGGAAGCCCCGCGGCGATCTGTCTCTCTCTCTCTCTCTCTGTCTGTCTGTCTCTCTCTGTGCGTGTGCGTGAGGTGCGTGAGCAGCGCTCAATGCATGGCGCAGACTTCAGGCTGCGTGCGTGCGACTGAGCGGACGCGTGCCGGTGGTTTTTCGCTTTAAAGGCTCTCGGGTCAGAGACGCAGAGACGCGCGCTGCGAGGCGGGACCGGTTCCGAAGGCGGACTGGACCCCGCCCACCTGGAAAAAGGTATCAATCAAACTACCAGGAATTTAGCTTCTTTCAGGTTTTTTTTTTGTTTACACATAAATAAGGTGAACATTAGGACAAGCACTAATAATACCACGTGGTGTGAGTTACCTGAGTCATCATCAACTACTTTGGACACTTTTGTCATGAGAGCAAATTATTTCAGGATGAATTAAGTATGTTTTTGTTTGTCCTCGCTGTCACTTATTTGAAAACGACTCTCTTCACATCACTGAAATCATCATTGCTAAATCCTATGAATTGCCTTTAAATTAGGCCTCTCCGGGGCCCTAAAAACAAACTTCATTCAACTCGTGTCTCGTGCGTTGGTTTTTGTTCTGCCCGCTTTTTCATACATTTTCTACACGCGCTTGTAAAATGCGATGATCTACATTTGTCCCTGTGAGGCATAAAGTGGACCATGTGTAAGCCCACATCCCACAGCGGGAACGGCTGAGTGGTGCAGAGAAGGTTCATGCAGACTGTCTCTGCTGGAGGACACGGGTCTGTCCAGGGTGGACTGGTCTCTGCTGGAGGACACGGGTCTGTCCACGGTGGACTGGTCTCTGCTGGAGGACACGGGTCTGTCCACGGTGGACTGGTCTCTGCTGGAGCTGATGGAGGTTCTTGTGAGAATGGAGGTCGAGGTGCGTGTGTGCGGCTTGTGGCCCTGCAGCAGACCGGCCTGCTCGCGGAGCCACGTTGTTCCTTTTCTCGGGGTCCGTGTTGACAGAAGGGACGGGTCGGGTCGGAGGAGAAGCCCTCCACATTTCACCTTCTTTAGTCCTCTTTAGGGTTTTTATCGAAGAACCATTGGACATCCTCCAGCGGGTCGGTCTGCTCGGCTGAAAGTTACCAAGTAGGTGACCTCAAGATTTAACCTCACTATTTTAAACAGCCACACACTTGATTATTAGTCCCAATGGGTTGAGGTGAGAACACGTAGAACCTGAGTCATAAGAAAAGGAATAAATTACACCACGTCTGCCTCAAGAGCTCTGGTCTGCATTTTCTTTGACTTCAGCAGCTGGTGAAATGACACATACCCACATACGCACGAAAAACACGTATGTTCCTTAGCACTTACTTACATGGTCAGTGTTGGGCAGTAACGAATACATGGACCGGCGTATTCAAAATACAAATTATGAGTAACTGTGTTCCGTTACAGTCACAATTTAAATAGATGAGTATTCAGAATACGGTTAGATTGTTGAAATCAATGGGTCACATGACGGAGTTTATTAAAATGAGTTTACAAAATGCAATTCAACGTGGAAATAATCGAGAATTATCAAGAATTCAGGATACAATACTCAGATTAGTTTATGTATCGGAATACGTCACAGATTACATTTTTGGACACATTTTTTCAATGCACGTAAGTCGCTTTGGATAAGAGCGTCAGTTAAACGATAAATGTAAAATAATAAATAAATTCTGGCACACTTAGTTTGGTTGGTTGGTGTGCAATGTCCCTGCAAAACAAATCCTTTTTTTAAATTTCTGAATCAAATGAGGTGGTCTCTCCTTCCACTTGGCAGTATCTCTTTAAATATAGTCTACTCTAAAGTCAACATATTATTTTTAAATATATATATATATATATATATATATATATATATATATATATATATATATATTGGAATAATGTCAATAATCAGAGAACCTAATGCTTCACGACAATATTGTAACTTTTCTTTTTAGAAATCAATCAATGCCTTTACCATAAATGGACATGTTTGGTGGATGTTTAAAAAAAAGAAAATGATTACAAGCTTTTTGCAGTAAAATGGGAACTTTTCACAGCTCCCAAGTCTGGCAATGTACATTAAATATAAGTATGAACAACAGCAAAAGTAATAATTGGAGTGAAAAGTTGCTCCATAGCAAAGATATATGCGATTAATCACTTGAAATATTCCCGAAACTTCATTTTAAACACTTTCCCAAGGAGCAGCGCGAATTTGAGCCGCGGTCCTCGCTGCACTTTGGACAACGTGTCTGAACCGCTTCAGGACGCCGACTTCACCGCCGCAGACGCTACTCGCTTCACTTCAGGAGTTCACGCCAGACGGTGCAGCCCGGCGACCAACCGGCGACCAACCGGCGACCAACCGGCTCATTCAGCAACGAGTCCCGGCCCGCAATCTGGGTTCAGTGCAACAATTTACGTTTGGTGAAACTGGGACGATAAAAACGGGAAAGGATGGGAAGAAATGTCAATAAAACATTGAGCTTGCTTCATTAAGTTTGGGTCAGTTTATAGATTCTGGGAGCAATTAAAACATAAAGTACAGTTGGTGTCTTGGATCATCTCGTTTTTTTCAGCAAGGACCCGATATGCTCGTGCATGGAACATGTACTATGATTTGTATATTTGTTTGTGCTTTGTCAACCTGCAGGAGATCATCAGCACGCCCTCAGCAGAGCTTCGCGTGCATCCACATGTCCACAGGGACGCATATTTTGACCCAAAGCAAAGAGGTAATCTTTGTTATCGTTGTGTACACCTCGAACAGGTTCTGTTCAAATCGTGTTAGAACGGAGCAGAGATGGATTGAGGTGTGGAGTTCGTCAGTGTAACAAGCTTCATGAAGCTGAAAGTCAATTGCAGACGAGATGAAAAAGGAGGAAAACGCTGTCTCTGATTCCTGCTTTTATCCTCACGTCTGCCTCCCGATCTCCTCCTTAACCATCTCCCCTTCGTTTGGTCAGTACCTCGTTCTGTCAGACAACCGCGCACGGGATTTGAAGTTGAGAAGCTTCATCGGCGGCGTCCTGGAGTGTCGAGAAGCTGGGGACCACCATGCGGGTAACCACTGTTAATTACGCTCCTTCTTCCAGATTTAGTCCACAATATTCTTTTCTTCTTTAAATAGTTGATCGGGAAAACTGATTCAAGGCCTGTTTCACTCGACAGAAACTACTTTCCAAATCTACGTAAGCAGTTCAACACACAAACACACGAGACCTCCTTCTGCTCCTCGGTGCAGAAGAAGGTGTCTGACGGACAGGCGTCAACGTGCTTCCAGTCCACTGAGTGTGTCCACTGTGTGTGTCCACTGTGTGTGTGTGAGTGCATCCATCAGTGACCTTGAGCGTACGTGCTGACTCGTCTCCGCTTGGATTTAAAAACCTGGAGATGATTCAATTACAAGAAATATAGATCCTCTGAACTACCAGAGAGAGTGTGTGTGTGTGTGTGTGTGTGTGTCTGTGCACGTTTAATATCTGAATTGCGTGCACGTCTCATTCCTGACACAAACACTTTGTTTCTCGGCACTCGTGTTCAGGAGAAAGTCGCTCACGCGGTGGAACGCCACTTGTTTGTTTTTCCCGTAGTTCCTGGAATTGATGAAGTGCACACAAATAAAGGACCAGTTGTTCAACGCGTCACGCACCATATGGGCACAAACGGCCGCAATTAAAAGCGCTGCCGGTGAGCAGGTCCTGGGCTGTGATGCCGGTGGGTCAGGAGTCGTTTTAAAGAAATGAAACAGAACGTGGCAGCTTAAGGCTTCCTTTCTTTTTGCTTCTCCTGTTTATTTCTCTCCTCCCGCCCACCGTCTCGGGGATTCTTATCCCATTTTTCTTCTTGAAGCAGTGAGAAAAAGAGAAGAGCAGCGCATTTCTCTCTTATATCTTTTTTTTTTCTCCACAAATGGGTTTTCAGGAAGCCGGGGATGAAATCCACAGGTGTGAAGAGGCCTGAACACGGGCGTCAGGTGTGCGAGCACTTAGGTGCTTAATGGTGAACATACCAATCAGATGTAAGCAACCTCTGGTCCTCTGCTCCTCCTCTCATGCAACAGCCGCTCCGCTGTTGCAATGCAGCACCGAAGAAGAAGACGACAGATTCCCGCCTTCTCGCGGGTCCAGATGTGCAGCCACCGGTTGGTGCGGGTTGGACACAGTGGGGTGCGGTGTGTGTGAGGGCGTAAGGACAGACATGAGGGCGTAAGGACAGACGTGAGGGCGTAAGGACAGTTGTGAGGGCGTAAGGACAGACGTGAGGGCGTAAGGACAGATGTGAGGGAGTAAGGACAGATGTGAGGGAGTAAGGACAGACGTGAGGGCGTAAGGACAGACGTGAGGGCGTAAGGACAGACGTGAGGGAGTAAGGACAGACGTGAGGGAGTAAGGACAGACGTGAGGGCGTAAGGACAGACGCGAGGGCGTAAGGACAGACGCGAGGGCGTAAGGACAGACGTCAGGGCGTAAGGACAGACGTCAGGGCGTAAGGAGAGACGTGAGGGCGTAAGGACAGACGTGAGGGAGTAAGGACAGACGTGAGGGCGTAAGGACAGACGTGAGGGCGTAAGGACAGATGTGAGGGAGTAAGGACAGACGTGAGGGCGTAAGGACAGACGTGAGGGCGTAAGGACAGATGTGAGGGAGTAAGGACAGACGTGAGGCGTAAGGACAGACGTGAGGGCGTAAGGACAGATGTGAGGGCGTAAGGACAGACGTGAGGGCGTAAGGACAGATGTGAGGAAGTAAGGACAGACGTGAGGGCGTAAGGACAGATGTGAGGAAGTAAGGACAGATGTCAGGGCGTAAGGACAGACGCGAGGGCGTAAGGACAGACGCGAGGGAGTAAGGACAGACGTGAGGGAGTAAGGACAGACGTGAGGGCGTAAGGACAGACGTGAGGGCGTAAGGACAGATGTGAGGGAGTAAGGACAGACGTGAGGGCGTAAGGACAGACGTGAGGGCGTAAGGACAGATGTGAGGGAGTAAGGACAGACGTGAGGCGTAAGGACAGACGTGAGGGCGTAAGGACAGATGTGAGGGCGTAAGGACAGACGTGAGGGCGTAAGGACAGATGTGAGGAAGTAAGGACAGATGTCAGGGCGTAAGGACAGACGCGAGGGCGTAAGGACAGACGCGAGGGAGTAAGGACAGACGTGAGGCGTAAGGACAGACGTGAGGGCGTAAGGACAGACGTGAGGGCGTAAGGACAGATGTGAGGGCGTAAGGACAGACGTGAGGCGTAAGGACAGACGTGAGGGCGTAAGGACAGATGTGAGGGCGTAAGGACAGATGTGAGGGCGTAAGGACAGACGTGAGGGCGTAAGGACAGACGTGAGGGCGTAAGGACAGACGTGAGGCGTAAGGACAGACGTGAGGGCGTAAGGACAGACGTGAGGGAGTAAGGACAGACGTGAGGGCGCAAGGACAGACGTGAGGGCGTAAGGACAGATGTGAGGGAGTAAGGACAGACGTCAGGGCGTAAGGACAGATGTGAGGGCGTAAGGACAGACGTGAGGCGTAAGGACAGACGTGAGGGCGTAAGGACAGACGTGAGGGAGTAAGGACAGACGTGAGGGCGTAAGGACAGACGTGAGGGCGTAAGGACAGACGTGAGGGAGTAAGGACAGACGTGAGGGAGTAAGGACAGACGTGAGGGCGTAAGGACAGACGTCAGGGCGTAAGGACAGACGTCAGGGCGTAAGGAGAGACGTCAGGGCGTAAGGACAGACGTCAGGGCGTAAGGACAGATGTGAGGGAGTAAGGACAGATGTCAGGGCGTAAGGACAGACGTGAGGGCGTAAGGACAGATGTCAGGGCGTAAGGACAGATGTCAGGGCGTAAGGACAGATGTGAGTGTGCGCCAGATCAACATTAATTTAGTCATTGGTCAACAAAACCATTGGGTTGAACAAGACGATTGAGGAAGTTCTGAGCTGAAGAGACTTTAAAATAGATTTAAAATCACATCTAAGAACCCCCCCACACACACACACACACACATTATTTTTCCGTATGACACAAATGACCTTCATGACTCTCTGTGATGAGTCTGTATCAGCGAAACAGGACACTTAAAGTTGTCTTTTCGATTCCCATCAGATCAGAGAAGTCGTTTATTACGGTTTTCTTTTCCTTTTCCTTTGTTCTTGGTTTCTTTTGCTCTTTTTGTCTCTGCAGTAAAAACAAACATCACATTTTCATCACATCTGTAACGATCTAACAAAATAATATATTTCATTCAGAAAATACAAAGCAACCATATACAAAATGTGTCAATTAAATTGAAAAGAAATGGGAAGAAACCGGTGATGTACAACCTGGCAACCCAAAACAGACAGATCAGGAATCAGGAATATTTATTGCCATAATATGTCAGACATACAAGGAATTTGACTTGGCGGTTGGTGCAAGACCAAGTTAGACGTTGGACGTGTCAGGAAGGTTCTTGGGAGTTTTCCAGAAACAAAAAGGAACTTTAATGGTCAAAAATTCCAAACTCAAATCTCCAAAAAGGCAAAACGTAGTCGAAGAACAGGAGACAGGACCTATGACGTGGGCTTCCATACAATTAACTATGACGCTACAAGAGACAAGAGACACACATGGTTTAAACACACGAGGGAGGTGCAGGTGATTGGACACAGGTGGAAACAATCATGACACGGCAGACAATCACAGGGGACGACAGGACCAGGCAGGAAGTGACGTGACCCAGGGAGACAAGAGGCAAGAAACTACAAAATAAAACAGGACATGAACCCAAATCGTGACCGACGACAAGACGACAATAAAATAAATAAAATAAAATATAATTATGGGTTAGTAATATAAGACTATGGGTTAGTTTAAAAATAAAGTTTAAAAAGTTAAAAATATTCAAAAATTAAAAAGTTAAAAAATGAAAAATAAAGTGCACCAGCGAACAGAAAGTGACAAGTGAAAGTGAGAAAGAAAGTGACCGGGAACACAGTGTGAGCAAATAATGACTTGATTTTATGACACAATATGACTTGAAATGCGTTAATGTAACAAGACACATCAGGACATGTCGACTTTCACAGGACGTAGTGACCGATGAAGTGAGGGACAATAGAAACATTCATATCCATTGTTAAAGATGCTTTTGTTCCACCTCTTTAACCGCTGTTCTTCTGTTTTATTGTGCAGAAGGTTTTACGTTAGATAATAGAAGCTTTCTGCGTTTCCTTTGGACTCAAAGCAGCTTCACAAGCTTTAAAAAACCCAGAGCTGCTTGTAAAACAAGCGAGTGGGTATAAGAGCGCACATCTGCAACGGCAGTTTAGTGACGTCATGGACAAGATTCCCCGGTCAAAGTGGTCTTGGTGCTCAAAGCATGCTGGGATACCAGCGACATGGAGAGGGGCGGGACTATTAAAATCAAATCAAACACCCACCTACAGTCAACAGCTGTGAGCGAAACCAGGAAATGTGTCGTAGCTGAAGATCAAACCAGTATTTGTCTCATAATGAAGAGGAGGATGAAGACGAGCTGATTGGAGCTGATGAAGTGTCCTGTTAGCTGTCATGTATTTTATGCATTTAACTCTCAATGTAATGCTTTTCATTGTTTTGTGATTGTTTTAACTTCGTGGCTCTTAATCTTTCTTTTTAATTGCCATGTTGGGAAAATTTGATCTGTGAAAAAACAAATAGTTTGAAGGTTTGAACTTGGCTGCTCATGGAGGACTCAAGTTGTGGTCCAAAGGCAGAAAGTAAAAAAGAAAACCCTTTTCTGTTGTATTAAGTGTTTCAACTTTTATGATACAGTCTGCGGCCATGTTCTGCTTTACTTTTACCTGAAACCCCTGTGGGGCGGCTTCAGGCACTGAACGGAGAGGTGACTTTCACAATCCTGCTGATATGAGATGTATCTATCTATATATATATATATATATATATATTCATAAAGAAAACTGGCTTTGTGTCATTTTTCTCAATACTCTGCCAAGACGCACCCGTATCTGATTGTGAATACATGAGCAGCTTGAAGGTTTGACTGTTGGCAGGCTGAAGAAATCATGTTTCATTTGAGTGATTGTCTGCACTGCCCTCGAGCAAGGCATCTGCCCCGCGCAAACAAAAGTGAGTGAAGATTCAGTGAAACGTTTCATTATTACGCCATAAAAGATGCTGCTGCAGAAGCCCGAAGAGCTGTTTAATGATGCCATATATATATATATATATATATATAGATTATATATATATATATATATAATCTATATATATATATATATATATATATATATATATATATATGTAGTTATCTGCCCCATGTTTATGTGGTTGGTTCAAACACTTGACACTCAATTTAATGCCCCGGTTTAAGATATCAGTTCTGCAGCAGAGGGCACCAGAGATGAAATGTTGACACGTCGCTCCCTCTCTAGTCTGTAGTTTGAGTGTTGAGATTATATAGATTATATATAATGTATATAATCATATATATATATGTGATTTAACAGATTTAATAATCCTGTTTACATGTGTGTACTTTGAGGTTTCCTCGTGTGACGCGTCATCAATGAAGTCGGCCTCACCAGCCTCCGAGGAAGGAAGATTTCTTTATTCCAGTGGCACCTTCATTTAATATACGTAAGGACAGATGGCGCTCTGCTCGAGCCGTGTTTCTAACCTCAGTCACCATAAAACAGATTAACGACAGAGGGGCATATATATATATATATATATATATAAATATATAGCAGAAGTAGTAGTTTTCGTTCATGTGAAATCTGAACTGTGCAATTCATTCTTTTCTCTATAGAAAGTGTGTTTTTAGCTCATTGCTGCCAATAAAATGCAGCTCAAAATGTCGCAGTCGATTCTTTCAGTCGGATCCAGCCGAGGCCAAAAAAAGCAGAGGACGACAAATACATGCAATGTGATTTAAAAGCTGCATGCAGAGAAGAGATAAACGGCATCTTTGGTAGTTTCAGTTTAAGGGTATAAATATACTAATTCAACCTATAAGTCCAGGCTTTGTATCGAGTGCCATATGTAGAGAGAACACGCCGGTTTCCCTTTGGGGGGACCAGCAGAACACAAAAACACTCCAGGTGCTTTCCAGCTGGGGGGGGGGGGGGGGGGGGGCAGTCTCAGAAGTAATCTTCAACAAAATCACTGTTTGTTAAAATCGCTTTTATTCATCCCTGATATACAAAACAATGGTTCATTTTACTTCTTTTTTCCTGTGTGAAAAATAGCTCTGGATTTCGTTCAGCTCAGTCTGCTTTCGGCCCTTCGGCCTTCGGCGCGACGCGGCGTCTGTGTGGAGCGGATGAAAGATAAAACCCCCCAGCAGCTGATTCCTTATCAGCCTGGAGGAGATAAAGCTGTCATGCTGCTGGGGGGGGGGGGACCAAACAGTGTTTAACTTAATCATCTTCAAGGCAGAAAAAGAAAAAAAGAATCACTTGGTGCTCCTCACACACACGCACACGCATGTTTTTACACTTTTCAGGTTTCTTTAAAAAAATAAGGTTATCTTGCATTCACGTCATGGATTAAAACGGGGTTACACAGTGAGACAAAGAACAATTATTGCACAAATCGATTCCCTACGACTGGATCATCCATAAAAAGAGTGAAGAACACAATTTCGCACAACTTCTACGGTGATTAAAACGCACTAATAAATACGCGTCGGCCTGCCGTAACCCGCAGCGTTACTCGAAATTTGAATTTCACGCCAAAAAGATTAAAATCAAACCATAAGGTGACGGCGTTAAACGGGAAAACCCAACGACTGCCATAAAAAGGCCCAACATGCCTTTCACAAAGAGACTGGTCAACAACGAAAGATTACAACATTAAATTATGATTTTATATTATCGGAGTGATGTTAAATATATTAATCTGTGCGTATTAGTAACTAAGAACCCCTCCCTCGTTGAAAGTGACGCACAAAGCTGAACGGAAGATGCTTTTCTTTTTGGTATATTTCCACCAATCATGCGAAGCCGTGCCGTTTTATCGCATATTTAATCCCCCCGTCCCAAAGGACGGAGGTCAGTAGTAGAAGGAGGAGCCTCGGGCTTCATGCTGCACATGAATTATTGAATACACAGTACTTATATATATTATGTGGGAAGACCTGCGACGCCATCAATCGTTTGCTTTCTGCACGACCAGGTTCAGTCGCAGCGACAACGCTGCTATGAATTGGAGGTTTAAGAAGGGGGGGTCGGGGGTACGGTTATTCTTCATTTCCTTCAGAGGGTTTTTACTCCACTTTAAACGCAATGAATCATCAGTTCAAGCTGCTTTCTGTGCAAAAAATTGAGCCGAGTCCGATGCCGCATCTATGGCGTCTGCCTGGACCATTACATCACGGATCAAATAGCGTTGGGGGGGGGAGGGGGGGTGGGGGTTTGGAGGTAAGCGAACACGCCGATCAAAGGCGGATGGATGAGGGGGCCGCGAGCAGCTGGTTCGGTAATGACGTCTTCATTCTTTCAGCCATCCACTTAGTTCTCCCCCCCCCTCACTTCTTGCCCCTCTTCCTACCCCCCCCCCTCCTCTGGAATGGTTATTAGGGGCTATATTTATATAAGCAGAAAAACATTGAGTGAATCGACGCCATCTTGTCCCCCCCAAAGAAAGGAGTGTACTTGCATAGACTGTGTGAAGAGAAGACAACGGAAAGAAGACCCCCCCCCCCCCCCAGGAGGTCCAGACAAAGACCATGGCGACATTCCAGTTAACCCCCGTCAGATGGAAATAAAAACATTTGAGCTGAAAGAGAAATGCCGTGTCTGAAGGCAGTAAAAGCAGCTTCGCTAGCTAACGTCGCTAACGTCGCTAACGTCGCGTCTCATTTCATTTCATTTCATTGCGGAAGACTCGTTTCAAAGAGGAAGAAGCTTCGATCTCAACCCACCAAAAAAAAGCTCAACGACGTCGGCTAAAAACAAATAATCCCTTTAAAAAGAACATTTCAACCCACCCGGTCGTTTGATTCCCCCCCAAAAAACCTGTTGGATCCACATTCACTGTGCTGTGGGTTCCCGATGGCGAAGACGGAGAAGGTGGAGCGCTGCTCCTCTCTTTAGTCAGTGCCCCCCGGAGGAGATCACTGGTGGGCCCACGAAGCGAAGTGAAGGCGAGGAGAGGAGACGAGGAGACAAGGAGTCACAAAGAGGCTCTTTCCACAGTTAAATATTGATCCGATGGCTCTGAGGTTTCTTGCAGGCTCTGAGAGATCTCATCTTCTCATCACCTTCTTCTCGCCCCCCCCCCCCCCTCACTGGGTCTTCTCGCCGGACTCGGAGGGGGCGTGGTCTTGGGGCAGCGACATGCTCTTGTGGCGATCCCACAGCTTGTGGATCTCGGTGGCCTCGTTCTCGCTGCTGCTGGTGCCGCTGTCCCGGAAGCTGGCCAGAGGAGGACGCACCTTCACCCCCTTCACCGTCACGGAGCCCTCGATGGCTTTGCGAAGCTGATGATGGAAGGGGGAGGTGGGGGGGACACAAAGCTCAGAGATTTAGAGAGCGTACCAACTGTCAGATCATTTACTCTTATCGGACAAGACTTTTCAACGAGTCCGAAAGCGAAACGCGCCTCAAATCACCTTAATGAGTTACTGGAGGAACCCGGAAGAATTCATTGAACATGTTTGTCAAGAAGTGATTGTGGTGCAAACATACACGTACACATATGAATGTACATACGTGGATACATATTCCTCAAAATCCAACAACGGTGGAGAATGGCGGCGAGTCGCTTCTCTTTTCTCAGTAACACAAAATCGCCAGGAAAACAAAAGAAGTGACCGTCATAGAACCGGTTGGCTTTTGGTTGGTGAAAGAAAAAAGAAAATCCTGAAAATATTCAAAAGCGAGATTGATTAGAAAAGGTATCTGGGGACAGGACGAGTCCTGGTTGAGAGTCCTTTACAGTAGGACATTAAATCAAATGTCAACACTTTATTTTGTCTCCTAAAGTGTCCTGAAGCCGCCTTCATCATTTGGGAGCAATCTAAAGGAAACCAAAGACGAGGTTCTGAGACTAACATCCAAACATTAATCATCCAGACGTTTCTTTAACCCTTTATTGTCTTAAGCAAAGCATCTGAACCATTTACTGTTACATCTTTTTTTCAATGGATCATGATTCATCTTTTCAGGTCGGACCTCATTGAAGGTGTTTTTCTCCTCTCAGCTATTCTTATTTGAGTATTTTGTTTGTTAATCTGGCTGAATGATTTGGTTTTTCTGGATCCTTCACTGAAAGGAATGTATATATTTATATATCTATATTAACAGAGTGAGGCGGAGGCGCTTTCCTTTGTTTCGTCTGCTGGAGCAACGCAGAACAAAAAAAGCCTGAATGTCAGGAAGAGGAGAGCGCGCTCGCCAACAACCCTCCTGCCGCTTCCTGGACAATTCAAAAAGAGACCTTTCTCTTTTTCCCCACCGCTGATTGTGAGGCAGAAGACAAACGGAGAGAGAAGAGCGAGCAGAGAGACAATAGGTAGAGACAGCAAGCAGCCTTTAGTCCGTCCCCGAGGGAGGACGATGTCTTAACGTCTGCGAAAGCGGAGGATTCGCAAAGCGCTGACGTCACGGCTTCGTGGAGCGGGAGGTTTATCGAGAGAAACCCGAGGTGCACAATTACAAAACATTACACAACAACAACAACAACATCAGAAGAGCTCTCAGCTGATCTCATCTCCGAGCACTTCAAAGACAGGGTTTTCTTTATGGGGGGGGGGGGGGGGGGGACATTTTAAAAAGGGTCTGAGATGGTTACCTCCTTGAGGGACACCACCCCGATGAGGCGCCCGATGCTGGTGACGTAGGCGTGGTCGAGGCCCAGCAGGGAGAAGATGGTGTGTGTCTGCAGGGGGACAATAAAAATAAAGAATCGGGTTTGTAGTTAAAAAAAATAAATAAAAAAAACACAGGAGAAGAAGTTCTTTAGCTCCAGAGGAAGATCTGAGGAATATTGGGATAAAACCAGAAAACTGAGTTCTTAATGGACGAACCGGTCTGAGGAGATTAAGCTCCCAGAATCTGAAATCTCTTTTTAATCTCTTTTTAAAACCAGTTCTTTCACGTCCTTTCTACCAATTTGCATTATCACTGGGTTTATTATCCCTTAATTTAATGCCTCAATTGAGAAGGTCTAAATCTGCCCTCAGTTAGTCGTTATACGTGGACCAAATATCCCCCCAAAACACTTCTAAAATGTTTGTGTGACTGTGATTGCATGTTTTTATTTGAATCTTAACTTTAATAATTTAAAACGGGGGTTTTGGCACGTTCCCATGAATCCGTTGGGCACCATCCTCCCGGCGGGGCGCTTTTTGTTCTTGCGATGACTCGATTCCACCGCGGGGACATAAAAGTTTCATCTAATCTGGTCTCTTCTACTAGGTGCCGGAGGAGGGCTGCTAAAGCCAACGGAGCGAGAGATCAAGAAGTGCAGCGGCGGATTAGAAAGGCTCCCATTAGGTGTTTAGTGACTTTTTTTCTTAGGGACATCTGGGACATCTGAAACCCATCCAAGCTAACTGAATTCATGCCAAGAAGAGAATGCTTTAGTGATTCTTTTGGTCGCGTTGCGAGTTTCCCCACAGGAGGACGAAGCGGCGTCTCCGGAGACGAGACTCCGTTCACCTCCAGCTCGCTCACATCCATTAAGAAGCAATTCGCTGATCCAAAGCACATTTTAGAACCCGTTGAGCATCCGCGTGGGACGGGAATCTCAGCCCGCAAGTTAATGAAAAAAAAACACTAAATTGGCCTCAAATGCTCCTCCTGTGTGTTCCTTGTGCAAATAGATTAAGTCACAATGGAGCTAAATGGGCATTTCTTCAGTAGCCTTCATCCAATCCCTCGCCGAGAGGACATCCAAAGCGCTTAAGAAGCTCACTAATTGCCATTTGTAATATCTCGTTCATGCACTAAATGCTGTGGGTCCGGACGTCCCGGTCATGTGCGTTTTACACGAGACAAAACGCGTTCAACGAGATTCATTCCTACAGAACATCTGCAGAAAGAGCCACAGAAAAACACCGTAGAGCAACAACGCATACCGGCATGAGATACTCTGTAGCCCGGCCCAGAGAGGAACACACACACACACACACCTTCATAAAGGGGGGGGGTGGGGGGCGGCGAGCGGTGTTTAATGTGCTGGAGGAGATTGTGCGTGGTATTGGCTTTTGGAAGTGTGCAGTGGAGGAGGAGAGCGAGATGGATCGGTGCAGGATGCCGCTCTTAAATGTTTAAACAGTGTTCACACCGAGCATTATGAATGGGTGATGTAAGGCTGCTGTCACAGCTGAGAGTTGTGTGTGTGTGTGTGTGTGTGTGTGTGTGCGTCGGAGCCTCCTCCACGATGTCGCAGTGAGCTCCTTTCCTTATCCTGCACATCCACTCAGTAGGGGAGCATTAGTTTAGTGTGGAACACCCGACCCGTTACATATTATAATATATTAAAACGGTTGTTTAAAACACGTTTGTTGGCTCGTAGGAGTTTTGTAACTTTAGATTTTCTTAGTGCATAATTCTATTATAACACGGCACGCGCGCACACAGTTTGACGAACATCTGCATTTGCAATCAGACCTTATGCAGAGACGTGCGCTCCACCAGCTGGAAGGGGGCGGGGTCGATCTTGCAGTTGCTGAAGTTGACCTGCTCGTCAAGCTGCTGCTCCTCCCACTCTGTGATCTGCCACACAAACACACAAAAGGACGTTCACAACTTCCTTCCTCATTTTGGATTTTGCGAGTAACAGATGTCTCTGTGCCAACTATTAGCATGCCGGGACAAATCCCCCCCCCCCATCAATTATGGATGATGTCATATCGAAAAATATAAGACTCCGGGGCAACCGGCCCGTCTGGTTATTGAGGAAATGTGAGAAAGCCTGTTCTGTCATTGCGGCGACGTCGTCAAGTGTAAGACAAACGCAGAGAAGACATATAAGTTTGTAGAAGCTCATTTACGATTGTCCGAGGTCTGATTGACGTGGTCAATAAGCAGGGAAATGGTTTAAACCGGAATTAGCAGAGAACAAAACGATGGTTTCATGACGTCCAACGAGGCCTCACAGGGGACAGAAATTTCCCAAAATGCAACTAGCTAGTGTCGCACACAGTTTGTAACAAACCCCCTTGCTGTGCGTCGTGGTGGTCCGTCCGTCTTACCTCTCTAATAGTCATGTCATCCTCCACATCTGCGTCGTCCTGGAGACAAGAAGCAACAGGACACAAAGACATTCAGTGAACACACTCAACGCGGTGAAATGAGGAAACCAAACGCACACAAATAGTGAGGCTGTAAAGGAAAAAAAACAGGTACACAAACGACGGTACACAACGCCGTCCACTAGTACTGAGCGACGACACACAGGCGTGCGCCACGGCGCCGTGATGTATCACGTGACCAAACAAAGAGGCGCGAGTACAGTCCATCTAGTGAGCGCGGGGGAAGTGTGTGTGTGTGCATGTGTGTGTTTAAATGGCTGTGAAATATGATTTAGTCGTGTGCGGTAGAGAGAGAGAGAGAGCGAGTGTGACCCGGGGGGGGGGGGGGGGGGGGGGCCTCAGCTCGTTTGTCGTCAATGGCTCCGGTGGTCGACCTGTCGGTAACCCTAGCAACTGTTGCCGCGGGGCGAAGAGAGGTAGCATCACGCAAGCAGGAGGCCAAACGTGCCCGAGGTCGACGAGACAGAACAGATGCGCACGTGCGGCGTAAATGCAAAAGAGAGGCTCTCAGAGAGATTCGCTGTTCTATTAAAGGAGACGTGTTGTGAAGTTTCCTCTTTGGTGGGTCTACACGTTAATGTGTCTACCAACCCGTTTTTTACGGGTCCCGTAATGAATTAATACAAGAGACAGAAGTTGAATAAAATGATATTCACACAGGAAAACGACGCTTCTTTAACATCAAAAGCATGAGAACGTGGTGGAAACCCTAAATACAAAAATGAGCATGATGTGTCTCTTTAAGGGAGCAAATCTCGGCCTCCGGATACATGAGGTAAGGCAGAAGTGTGTGTGTGTGTGTGTGTGCGTATGCGAGAGTGTTGACATTAAGCTGATGAAGCCGTATTGCTCACTGCGCTGTTTCCCTGACCAGACAAAGATTAGAAAGGTCCGTCGCCCCCCCCCCCCCCCCCCTTCACCCCTCGTGCTCCAGCTATCCATCTTTCCTTCAATCAGTGGCAACCATCCAAGACTAGGTCAGTGGGGAACACACACACACACACACACACACACACACACACACACACTCGCACTTTGAGCCTGGAAACACAGATGAAAAAGAAAGGCAGCCCACCCCCCCCCCCCCTCGTTTCCCTTTGCCCCCACAGTGGGTAGAAGGGTATCAGCTTCCTTTACGCTGTCGATGTCGATGAAGAGGAAGGCCGAGCATCTTGGCGTCGATATTCAAAAGTCCCTCGTTCGACTTCTGTGAATACGTTTCGCTGCCAAAAGCAGTTTGAAAAAAGAGAAAAACAAACAAAACAATGTCCCGGCCCTCTGATTGGCTCGTACTCGTCGACTCATTGGCCCGATTGGTCGAGACATGACGACTCGTTTGAGATAGTTGACTCACCAAAAGAGGGCTTTTGAGCTAAATGCTAACATGCTCACAATGCTAGTGCTAGCAGGTTAATGTTTTAAGCTAACATGGCAAAACGGTACAGCTGGTGGGATCATCATTAGCTTAGCAGCCGTCTGGTAATAAAGTGTTCGAGACCTGATGGCAGCGTAGATCAAACTCAGATCAAAGTTTGTACCATTCATCCACGGGGCACCGTGCACGTCCACGCCCGTATTCACTGGACAACCATCTGAATGTCTTTGACGTAAAGAAGAAAACGCAGGTCATCGCCGAAGTCATCGGGATACTTTGTCCGGGAACCAGGAAGTTTGGTGCAAATGAATTTGAGTGAGACGTCTGAGATTGGGGGAAAATGTATCCTCAAGGGAATACGAATACCTGAGAGGCGACATTGCATGTGGGCGGAGTCTAAAGATGACGTCGTCGCATCAGAAGAACGCAACTCTCTGTCCACAGGTCGTCTCTCGGGACGCGACAATACACCTCATTGCTACTTTCATCGTCATTGTCTAACTGAAACGGTGCGAAAGGGAAGCAGAAAGACGATAATCACTAATCCCTCGTGTGCAGGCAATTAACTGCTGATTTCCGCGTCGCTGCTTATAGCCTTTAAATTCTATTACTGCCTTATTTGTGCATCCGATTAGATTACAGACTTAATGCGATTGTGAAATAACATCATTAAAGACTTTGTGCAAACTGCTGCAACGCGGCGCAATAAAGAGGAGACGTCCTCAAAGGCTTTCGGGGAAAAGTTGGCTAATGAATCGTAACGACCCAACGAGTCCAAAGATCTCCGGCTTCACCTTGAGAAACCAAAAAAGTCGTTCCCAACGTCGCGACTGCTTCCGCCGATTCAAACCCGGATTCGTCACAGAGTCTGATATCCGTTCACGGAGCAAACTACCAAGTTCTCCAGCAGGGTTCTGTCTCTGCTGTACGTCCCAAACCATTCAGGAAATGAGAACTTCATCCCGTCAGATAACCACGGGACGTTTTCAATGGGAGTCCGTGCTCTTTGTTCTATAACGTCCCTCAACTTACTGTGAACACTTGACCCCAATACACTTAATAATCAAATCTGTTTGAAAAAAATGAACAAAAAAAAATAAAAAATTGTCTCGCTATGAAATAAAGTGCCCTGAATTCTGGATTTGTCTGAACTCGTCTGGATTAAATGGATCAGCAAGTGGTTTGTATCAAGCGGATGATTTACCCAATTGGTGACAGATGATGAAGACCGTCTTCGTCGGACTCGTGTGGCTCAAAACGGTTTATGCTTTTTACTTGGAAAACGTTGGTGCTTTTGTACGAATTAAAAACAATTGACTCAACAGCATCAAGCTCTAAAATAACATCCGACAGGAATAAAACTTATGAATCCAGAGTGACTCGTTAACAAGGGCAACCATCGAGAAACATAATATACATTCAGCATAAAATAATTTGGTATTCTTGGTGAGTTGCTGTGACATAAATGATGTTACTACTGAGTAGTTTACTTCATTAACCAGGGTTTTGATAAATTGTCAGTCGGTCATAAGTATGAAAAACGTCCCATCATCTGTAACTCTTCATTTGGTTCAGCAAGCGAACGTTGGATCCATCAGCTGGGGGTGAATATTAAGTAACTACTTGCAGGGACCAGTTTGTTTGCTGCAATCGAAGTTTCCACTTTGTAAACATGTAATTATAAAATGGCTAAAAACTGCATTTTTATGCCGATGACACCAAAGATACATTTGACCTGTTCTAAATAGTGGGGAAATAAATACGTTGCGCTTCCTCCTCAGCTGCACAATAACCATTCGTCACCTAAAGTCCCCAAATTGTGAGCGACGCTGGAATGTGTGCGATCGTCTCAGTGACTTGGCTCATTATCTCCACTAAATTCTGCAGTTATTTTTCATAATAAGGCTGAATAATAACAATGAAATAAAGTTAATGAACGAGGGAGACGATCAAATCATTCTTAACTCGACTTTCTTCTCCCCTCTGGACCTTTTTCCTCATTTTTTCTCATCTTATTAAGGCGACGAAAACATTAACGTGACTTTTCATGTGCCCCCCCCAAACGATCTAAAGAAACAGAGAAGAACTCAGTGAGGAGAAAGAGGCCACAAGCCAGCAAAATGAATAACGCATGAAGGCATCAGAGGCCGGAATGGAGGAAAATAATGAGAAAAACCGCCAGGAGAGAGCGAGCGAGAGGCAGCATCATCGCTCTGCAGACTGCTGATGTCACCTACATCAGTCTGGATGGAGGGAGAGGAGGGGTGTTTGTGGGGTGGGGGGGGGGGGCTATAACTTCCCCCCCCATGCCGCGCCCCCAGCGTGTTAATAATATTATTAACAGTAATACCTGACGACATGCAGGAGGCGCGGTGCTGCCCACTTAACACGCCCCGAGATACAGCGCGCCACTAATGCGCCATCTGGGCCGGCCACACGGAGCCAATCACCTCGTTCAATGACATCACGCAGCGGCAGATCAATTAATGAGGAAACACAAATTATGGATAAAAGCGCCGAACTAAACACCCTCATAAGGCCGCTTTCGTTTCAACTATTTCAGGAGCAAAGTTCCTTTCATGCTCAAAATTAAATTTGTGTCTCTTATTGAAAACAAAGGGGGGGGTCAAGGTTCTCATGGCACATCGATCTCACCCAGATTGAGACCTCACAGTGGAATTTGTCAGTTTGCAGTTGGGCCGATGCGCCGCTTCATGCCGGCGAGTGATTCAGAACGTGAACAGACTTCAATAATCGTCCCTGACGGGTGAAACAAACGGAGCTTCTTAATTACCTCAAGTACAAATCTCCAACGGCGCTAATGGAGCTACGCTGACACGACTGGCAGGCTGAACTT
>NC_135688.1:1843678-1893678 GCF_964276395.1 Gasterosteus aculeatus | reverse complement strand
ACGCCTCGGCAACTTCTAACGTTTCCAAACGTACGTCATCATGTCAAGATCATTCGATATTTCTGATGATAAATGATCAATCTTTGGGTAAAGATGATTTGATTGAATGAAGTTACAATTCAAACATTCAATTGGTTGAAGCTTCCGATCATCAATGTTTCATCAATATTTGATGAAGCTAATCGAAGATAATTGAGGTTTATTTGAACGTTACTTTCGTAACATCGAGTACGTTTTGTATTCAAACTGTCATCACTTCACTCAATTACACGTTGATGGGAAGTTCTCATAATTGCCGTAGTCCAACTGGACGAATGCAATAAAAATACATCGCCCACATTCCTCTCGTCGAAACCCGATGGCCACGTTACCCACAATGCAACGCTGACCGTTTGTCAGGAGATGCAAACATCTGCTGAAGCGGCTCCACACAATCACAACGTTCACACCTGCAGGTGATGATGGTGGAGACACGACTACAGAGACCTCATGAGAGCGTCTAACTCACCCGCCCGCTGCACGCGACCCCTACGGAAGCCCACAGGGGACCATTAAAATGTCTGTACGAATTCCAAAATAGCAGTTTTGTGTTATTTGAGATCAATTTAAGCTAAAAGCAGCATTTGTATGACGTGGTCACTCCTGTGCTAATAAAGTTGGCATGCTAACATGTAGTGAAGAGAGGTTAGCATAGCATATCTAAAGGTACCGGGACGCACCGCAGAAAGATCCCCTTTGTTTTTTGTCATTTCTAAAAAATGTTTTATTTTGAAAACAGGCCGGATTCTCTCCTAATTACGTGCGCTCGTCCCTCTTGACGGACAGAAATGTGACATTGGTCCAAAGACCTCCTGTAACGAGACCACCCCCCCCCCCCCCCCCCCCCCCCGTACGTACTCGTGGTGCCCCCAGCCCAGCTCGGGCAGGTAGGGCAGCTTCTTGATGCGGATGATGGAGTCGTAGAGCGACGGCTGCAGCGACTGCGCCACGGCGTTGGCCAGGATCACCGCGATCATCACCGGCAGGATGTGGGAGATCTGACCGGTCAGCTCGAACACGATGACCGCCGTGGAGACCGTGTGGGTGACGGCGCCCGACAAGGCCGCCGCGCCTGTTTTAGAGGAGGTGAGCAAAAGAAGAACGGATGCAGTTCAGATCGCTGGTTTTTCAAGGTGGTGTCTGCTGCTAGATAAAAGAGGGGGGGGGGTCCTTGAGGTGGTTTTCAGGGACGTCATCCATCAAAATGAAGAAAAGAATGTTTTGTTATTAACATAATTTCAAGAAGGTCATGTTTTTACCACCCGTATGCAGTAGAGAATCTCCTCGCACGCCGCATCCCACATCACACCATCTTCTCCGACCCATAAACCTCAAACTTCTACTACTATAGTAATTCCACCAATTGTTCCCCGTCCAATGAAGAGCAACACGAAAGCTACATCAGAGAGGCGAAGGGAGCTCGACGCGATGGACGAGAAAAATACAACTCAATACAACAGAAAGAAGCCATTCAGATGAAGAGAAAGATGGTGGGTGACTTCTGGTCTTGTGACTTAATTAAGCCCGTGTGTGCGTATCCATCTGCTCACATAAACGCCGCCGCCCCAACATGTAACCCTCAAATCACACCGGCTGACACTCGACCCCGAGCAAAGCAGCGACGCAATGAGAGGCTTTTACTGTGAAAGGTCGGAATAAAATAAGCAGAAAAACACACTTTGCTATTTTCAAGAAAATGAAAGATGCATTTTACATAACTCAACAACTACTGTGGTACAATTTAGATTTCTCTGGGGAGAGATTGGAATAAAAAGTTATATTTTCCAAACTCTTCAGCAGGTTTTGAGCCCTCGGCAGCGTTGCTACGAGCTGTGAAAGTCTTTTTGTCTGCTGTTATATATATATTTTATTTTAGAAAGTCCCATCCGGCAATCTTTCAAATGGAACTGGAGTTTGATTTTCATCGCGGCTCATTTACAGCCTCAGGTATTTATCTCCACTTCCCACGAGTTCAAGCAGAATATTCATGCCGAGTAAGAAAAATATTTTAGTGCAGGTCCGACAAATTTAACGATAGTAAAAATAGTCAAATCTGACAATGTGGCTTTAAAAGAAAACGAAGCAAAAACACGAGAGAAGTAATAGAAAAAGTGAGAGAAAGTCCGACTCACCCACGACGGCGTACCCGCCCGGCACGATGGGGTAGATGGTGCCATCTGTGTTGATGCCATCTGGGAACCAGGCTGCCATGCTCTCTCCGACCAGGCGACCGAAGGCCGCCCCTGGTGAGCACACAAATCCACAACGGGAACCATGAGGCTGTGCGTCGATGGAGACAGAAACAGGACGACGTGAAGGGAAACGATTCTTACCGATGACAAACACCGGCATGAAGGCGCCGCAGGGCACCGGGATGGTGGTCGCCAGAGCGGACATCCAGAACTACAGCAGGAACGAAGACAAAGACACGGCGTGAAGATCAACAGGCCGGCCAGGTAGCCGAGGGGCACCAGCGTTCGAGACGATGGAAGCTCATGGCGAGTATCAAATATATGAGCGATCGTTCGACAGGTGGCCAACATCGACCAAACCATCCTGACTAAATAACTACTTTATGATAAAAAACGTCTTTTTGACTGATCATAAACAAAGACTGCAACAACAACACAAAGGTGAGGACACATTTTGCTCCGTGACCATAATGAGTTTATGGTCTCAATCTCTAGTTTCAAGTCTTCTTCAACACATCATGATGTTCATTGAGTAAATGATGGTCCATGTAGCGTCAAACTACAGACCATAAAGTGGCGGACGCTTTAGGGCGGGGCTACACGCTGATTGACAGGTCTCTACATCCCTCATCTTCATCCTTTGGTTCATAAACTAGTGGGTGATGAAGACAACGAAGCCACTTCTCACCATAAAACCCACTTATTGTCTCATCATACTCGAATCCTGCAGTTAATAACCCCCCCCCCCCCCGTTAACCTCCCCCCTCCCTCCCCTCGTCTATAGTTAGCTGTAATTAAGGCCGGCTGCCATGGTGAAGTAATGGATCTCCGTCTGTAACCTTGCACCGCCGCCGTTTTCACGCCCGGCTCACACACAGGAAGGTGTTCACACACACACACTCACATCCTGACGCTGACTCATCACCCAGAATCAGCGCCGAACGGCGCCGGAGAGCAACCAGACGCACAACCGGGCAGAGACACTAAAGAGTAATCCTTCGTCTCGGCCCAGTAAAACCATAACAAGAGGCAGAAGGTCGAGAGGATGTGGGGCTTTAACTCTATTACGGCGGCTCACACTAAAATAGAAAATAATACACTGCACGGCGGTTTACTGCCATGACACCACCTGAAGGGTTAAAGGGTCAACAGGGCAGTAGATCGTAGCAGTGGGTGGCAATAAAAATGTGCACAAACATCCTTTTTATGGGCTTGTTAAAACACTATGTGACAAAACTCCCTTCACCGATATACTTGTACTCCCTAAAGATCTGTAACAAACGTTTGCTTCCATATTACAGCAATAAATTCAACTAAAGAGATCAAATTTCTGCTGTTTATCGTCTACGAACATGAAAATTTAGACAGAAAAAACAGTAGACAGTAATCTGATAACTAAATTGTTGATGTCTTATTGACATTATGCCAGTTCTTTTTTTTTATTTAATTGGATGAAAGCATATTTGAAATAAGTTTTCAAAAGTTTGAATGCTGATTATTGGTCCGAGACTTTTTCTGCTTTTGAATAATAAAAATATAATGCATCTGTTCCCAGTTTAATAAGCTCTGAATGCGCACACGCACACACACACACACACGGACACACACACAACAGGAAGTTGGCTGAGGTGTCCTTATAGGACGGGAGACTTAACCATGGCAACCCATGTGATCACTGCGGAGGACGTTACAGTCCCCCTGCAGGTGGCTCGGGGTTACCGTGGAGACGGACTGATGGCCACCGGTCCGGAGTATCGCACCACGCATCAGCGTGGGAAGAAATACTACAAAATATTAGCATTAATAGACTTTATGACCCACTATATGGCGTTGAACCGCTCAGCTTAAGCAAAGGTCTTATGCCCTGTAACCTGGTATTAGAACTGCGTGTGCACGTTACGTGCACGTCACAACGATCAAGTCATTACCTTCAGTTTATGTGCAGCTTCAACGTTGAGTGTTTTAAAACCAGATAAACATGCATTTGTAACTCGAACGTGTGCTCACACAATATTCAATACAAGCCTTCTGTTCCGCACCCACTCACACTTGTGCAGAGCCTCTTTGTGTGCTTCACACACACACACACACACACACACACACGCACACGACACAACCAGCCCTCGATGCAGAGAGCGGGACGTCGACAGCCTCCGTTTCTTTTGTATTTGTAAAAGCCCATTTAGTTTAATAAATAAAATCATTGCTATATAAGAGAAACACTCACAAAGCGTCCGGAGGTGCGTTCGGCCTCCTGGCTTGAACGGAAGCTTGAATAATAAACAAAAAACGGCGGCATGCGGATCTGTGCACCAACATCTAGATTACTCATTAAACCCCCCGGCCCCACTCCTACCTTCATGACGATGAAGAGGACCAGGGTGACAAAGACGTTGACCTGCGGGTGCGTCCAGGCCTGCGAGTGTCCGATGTAGTCGAAGTCCTCGGCGATGCCCTGCTTGGCCCACGTCCGGTTGTCCAGCAGAGTGACCAGAGACTCCTTCTGGGTCAACTGGGGGGGGCACATATATTGGTTATAAACTCCGTACTTTTATTCCTTTCTTCTCGAATAGATTCAATGGTGAACTTTTCATGTCTTTGTATTTTTAACATCTGTCAGCTGAATCCGTCGTGACGATCGATCAAAACCCACAAAGGAACGTTGACAGAACGTCACATGACTCACGGCCTGCTGTCAATCAAAAGTCCTCCACAAGTCCTGCATGCTCAGTGAAGAACATGTCCTCCCCTCTGGGCTGGAAGCTTCTATACAACAAGGCCTCTTCTCTGTTGCCCGTTGACGTGCATTCACTCAGACATGCGACTGAACACGTCCCCCCCCCACACCCCTCCCCACACCTTTAGATTAGAACAAAAACCTCGCTGGCTGAAGCTTTAAGATCGGGTATGGAAATAAAAATGCTTCAGGAAGAAGACGGGCTGAGAAGGTCCTGAAAGATGTCGCTTGAGATGAAAGATAGCAGAGGGGAGGGGGGGGGCAGCTGTCGCCCGTTGTCACGGCGATGTCGGCCAAGGGCTCCAAGAGCCAGACGCAGAGATTTAAGACGCGTAATTGAGTGTTTTAAGAGGAGAGGGCAGAAGCCTGACTCACCCACTCATCACCAACGCTGTGTGTGTGTGCGTGTGTGCGTGTGTGTGTGTGTGTGTGAAGCTGCACAGAATGTGCCTTTCTTTTACATTCGGATAATTTGACTGATGAAGGGGGGGAAATTGGAAACACATCAGATAAATCCAGATGTCCTTTCGGGTTCTTCCACGTGGCAGCGGAGCGCGTTTTAAGGGAACGAGGCGGCGTGCAGAACCTACCTTGCCTGCCATGAACTGTCCGAAGCCGGGTGGGAACGTTAGTGTGGAAATCAGCAGCGTGACGAGCGCCGGGTACAGCAGACGCCTGAGGGAGAGGAAGACAACGGTATCCAACAATTTAGCATGAAAAGAGTACCGCTATGGCACACAAGTTATTGTAAGGAAGTAATAAAGTACCTCAAAGCTAAATTATACTTAAAGAAGATGTATTATTCACACAGTTTTACCTTGGAAGAATCCAGAAATGAAAAAGGTCTTAATAAATTGAACTAAAACTACGAAACATCCGTTTCCGGACCTCCACAAGGCAGGAGATTCAGCTGCAGAGACACCGACTGCCAATATTCTATTTGATGTTGGTGGGAAAACATCGGTATTTGGCCACGTTTCTCACCAGAAACTACATTTTAACAAGATGGCATATGAATGCATTATGATCGGCCCAATACGCTGCTTTATTAAGTAGAGGCTGAAACTCGGATATAGCGGATTGGCTTTCGACAGACGAGCAGAAGATCTGATAAAGACAGCTTATGTATTGCCAAAATCTTACTATTTAAGCAGTGCAAGGCAAGTTTTTGGAGGCATGTAGATGTTGAACAGAAGAGGTCCCAGAATGTTTCCCTGGGGAACGCCGCATGACATTTCAGTCGCTCCCATGCGTGACCAACTACACTCAAGTATCCGTGGTCCTTCGAGTGGGATTCAAACCGGTTTAGTCCCACATAGTCAAACCCGTTCTGCATTCTGCAGGAACAGTTGATGCTTAACCGTTTTTAATAGTCAAATATATTTGTACAGTTGTGAACACACAACAAAGGAGACTTGGATCGAGATTATTTTTTACATTTTTTAGCCGCGTTTCACCTTAATTCATCAAGTCTTTTACGTACTGATGGAGAGGTTTTCTTCCGTAAGTACAGTAATCAACCGTACAGCTGGCTGGACCTACTTTTTCATGAGGAATCTGTTGATGGCCTTCTGTTTCCTGATGAACTGGACAATCAGCCGGTTCAGGTAGACAAACAAAGCCCCCCCGAAACCACTGGCAATGCTGCAGAGGTAGAGAACACACACACAATGTCAATAATAAAAATAAAGGAGTCCAGGCTTAAACAAACCACGCCCCCCCCCCCCCCTCGTCCCCAGTACTAAACGAGCTGAAGGTGTTGAGTCTCAACGTAGAAGAGTAAAAGGAGAAAGTCTATGAAACGTGTGGGAGGGACGGGAAGCGAGGGATGAAGGAAGGACGTGACGGTGAACGAAGGAGATGAGGAACGAACAGAGAAGGGGAGGAAGAACTGTTGGTGGGAGTCCTCTTCATCTCGGGGAGGAAAGAACAGACTCCGACAACCTAAGGCGGAGAATTGTATCTTCCTGCATTATTAATTCCCTCAACTACCTTTGAATAAATTATGTACATGATGATGAGTCGTTCGAAGGATGGATCCTCGTTTGAGTTTCTAGACCAGAACGAGGATCAGGATTCTGGGTCACGGTGGGTGGGGGCAGGTGAAGCACATTAGCATCAGCTTTCCTCGCTTGACAGCTATTGGCAGGACAAGATGGAATCCACACACACACACACACACACACACACACACACACACACACACACACACACACACACACACACACACACACACACACACACACACACACACACACACACACACACACACACACACACACACACACAAATCAAGTGAAATCAAAAGCTCACCCGATGACGGCGAAGGCGGGAAGCTCCTGGAGGTCAAAGGGGAAGTCGAGCCGGAACCGTGTTTTAAAAAGGGCCGTGATGGTCTCTGGGGAAGGATGACAAAGGGTGAGGAAGGAGAACATGCTGCAGTCAGAGCCCCCCACAACCCCCCCATCTCACTGTCTGGCATGAAAACGGGTCAAGGGTGGAAAAACCCCTCTAGGGGTTTTCAACTGGTTTTGTCCCAGTGATCATTTTTTGCATACCGACGAGGGGGGAATTGACAACAACCAATAGGGGACAAGTCATTAAATACTCGTCATGCATTATATTGCATTGCATATCATGCTAAATTAATTTTAGCGAAATGTTTGCGTAGTTTAGAGTGACAAATCGTACCAGCGCACTTTGAACAGGTTGGCAGGTCTGCTTATTGATAGAACGGTGGAGCACTTCACCTTCTGCCTCGTCGGCCCCCTCACCTCAACATCTACCTCCTCAAGAACGCTAGCGTTAGCTAACGGAGCTTTAGCTAGCTGGCCAACGTCGCGTTAAATGACTCAACTCATCAAGCTGTAGCTAACGTTAGCTAAGTCTATGCCAACAAAGCTCCTGGCTAACTTAACTTAGATATACCAGAAAATATTAAAATGATTGAAACCATCAGTTCACTGAATATGAATACCCCCCCCCCCCCCCCCCAAAAAACTCATCGAATCTACACGATTCACGTAGGTCACCTATTGTGGTTTCAAAACTGCGAATTTCGCCGAAAGGTGAGGGATTTTCATGCCTGCACTGTACAACCGGACACACCCAAGAGCTGGACGTGTCGTCGTCATGACGACACTCTTTTGGTTCACGGCCCGACACTTTGAAGCGCAAGAGTTCGGCGTTGTGTGCAGGCCGCCATCTTGGCTTTTTTGCCATCAGTGAACAGGAAGTGAGCGTATAAATGTATCCGGACTGAGCATAGAAACCTGTCAATCAGCGTGTAGCCCCGCCCCAGCTTTATGATCCGTTGTTTTCTTCTTTAAAAAGACGTTTGAGTCACAGCCGTGGAAGTGAAACGAGTCTCGGAGGCGTCACAGACGTCTCTATCGTTACTTAGATCTAGAAAACCGTGTTTTGGGCCGTACCTTCGTCCCTGTTCCACACGGCCAGAACTCTGAAGATGAAGGCACTGAAGGTAGCAGCAAAGAAACCTCTCCAGTAGTTCCTCACCGCGAAAAACGTGGACGTTACTTCAATACTGAACAACACTCCTGCAACACACACACACACACACACACACATTAGACCGCCACACACTAAACACCATGAAGAACACACACAACATGGGTCCACTGCACTAATAACACACGTAGTGGTGTGAAATACGCAGATATTTGAAAAAAACGTTTACAACGGTGGATTTAAAAACCTGAAATAATTATCGTGGCAATGAAACGTATTCATGACGCTCGCTGTAACCGACCGCACGAGGTTCGCTCACCTCCGATGGGGGCGGCGAAGCAGCAGCCCACGCCCACGGCGCAGGCCGCCGCCAGCATCTCGATGTTCCTCGACTCGTTCTGAGGACGGAAGAGTTCACACGGGTTACATTTCCTCGTTTCCCCCCGTTGGGCTCCTCACACATGGCGGATCATACGAGGTGGCATGTTACGTTGGTATCGTATCTCCTAGTGTGTCCTTCATATGGGGAATGTGTATTTTCTGTTCTGGGGTAATGTGTGTGCGCAACCTGCTGCTGTAACACAATTAATAAAGTGCACACTGTCACTGTTACTGAAAGTTAAATATCATAAAACGACTGTAATGACGAACTCTTGACGTTGCCGTTCAGAAATAAAGCACAACCACAAAGCTGATGGCGCAGAATCGAGGATAAAATACAAAAAAAGAAAAGCGGTGGATGAAGAGGTTTCATGCTTCCACCTCAAACCAAGACCCCTCCCCTCTCCTCCCCCCTCAGTCCACCAGGTCCCCCGTTGATGGAACAGCAGTGAGAAGTAGGAAAGCACTGAAAGTCCTTTTAAGTTCTATGTTTGTGGGACGGGACAACGGCCCGATCTTACTCACCTTCTTTCCCACGAGACGTCTTTCAAGCAGCGTGGCAGTGGTAGAGAGAGGTTAGTGTGTGTGTGTGTGTGTCTGTGTGTGTGCGAGGGAGCAGGATAAGACACACACACACATAATAATACTAACTTACACTGCAAAACACAGAGAAAATAAAAATAAATAAAAGGGGGAAGAGGTTTTCAGCTACTGAGTTGTAACCACTTATGTGTCACTCAATAAAATATCTAATATATAAAAAAAAAGGATTTCATAAAAGCTTGAATAAATACTTTATATTTATTCTCTTCCTGTCAAAGTTTGTACGATTTTGACAAAATCCCGAAAGGTGAAATGTGTCCAGACACCAAAATAAACGTCGAGCTCTGGTTCGTTTTTTTTCTTTTTTTTTTTGCAGCATGAAACATGAAGAGATTCAGCCAGAGGGGATGATGGGACATCGACCGCCGGGCATGCTGGGAACTGAGCGGTTGGGTTACCTTGATACCGGCGAGACTGGGCTCCTTCAGGAAGCGAGGGAGTGAGAGACCAAGTTAGGAGACCACCGAACAAGCGCTTTCCTCTACTGACGAGTTTACTTCTGATCCAGAGACTTTCTCAAAACTAAGTTCAGCAAACCGCTGAGAACCCAAGGGTAGCGTTAGCTTAGCATAACTTAGCTAAAGCGCTAGCTTAGCATAACCTCAGACCGAGGGACACGCTCACACACTTGCATTACAATGCACCACTGTGGAGGTGATGACGACAGGAGATTAAAAGGGGGCCGACGGGGGGACGGGACGCGTCGTAAACCAACGTCCGTCACCACTCGAGTGCAGTGGACATCTGGACGGGAGACGTCTGTGGACGCTGCCTCATGAGCCTTAACGTACGCGTTGTGTGTGTTTGTCCAGTAAGATGCATGTGTGTTAATAAGCGCCTCGTGCTTGTAGCTAAACATTAGATTCCATCAAACCTTTAGCCCATTATTTCATTCTTAATGTGTGTGTAAGAGGTCTCATCTTTTCCTCTCTGAAGATATTAAGTGCAGAGAATGTTCATATATTAAAGAATCCATAAAATTGGTTGAGCTAGTTGTTGACGTCATAAGAGATGAATTCATTATAATAATAATAATAATGGATTAACGGACGTAAAGGAGAAAAGAACTAGAGCCTCGTGTGAGGCGGTGAAGCTCGTTTCTTGATCTCTGCTCTGAAATGAAGACGAACAGAGTGAAGAAGTGCAGACGCGTCATAATTCATTCTCTCTGTTCTTCTTTCTCCTGCCGTCATCATCTTCTCCCCCTCTTTGCACCTCGCTCCTCTTCATCCTGACCCAGGAATTGGTGAAGACAACAACGGTCTACTTGCGTCCCCAAAAAAGTTTTAAAAGATTTTGAACTATCACCGTTTTCCAATGAAGGGAAAGAGGGACCCAAACCAGGACTTTAAAAGGTGCCATTGTGCTTTCTTTAATGGTATATTTCCTTAGTCCTCCTTAATGACAGGTGTCCTTTATTTAAATGGGATCTGTGAGTGCTAACTCACAGTCTAAAGCCAAGAAGAAGAAGAAGAAGAAAAAGAAGACGACTCACCTCGTAAATCCCTCCGAACAGAGACATGAACTTGCTGAGCAGAGCGGCGCACAGACTGGCGATGTGCACGAACGGACCCTGACGGGACGAGAGGGAACAAGTCAGCGCTCGGCCTTTCGCTTTACTACGTGTGCACGTGACCCACGACCCCAAAGGAAACAGTGAGCGTTAGCATGTGTGTGTGTGTGTGTGTGTGTGTGAGAAGCATATTTTCCTCTCAAACGTCTTCAGGCTAAACAGTCTTTTGGGAGAAGCCACATTCACCTGGAAAAAGACGTAAACAACATCTGCACAGGCTGGAGCTCCCCCTCCCTTTGGGTTTAGACCAGGACTAGAACTCCTGAACCTGGAGCATGTGGCGCTCGCCACTTTGTAATTCACGCCGCGCAGATGTGAGGGAACTGGAACGAGGGGGGGGGGGGGGGGGCGATGGGGGGGGTTCAGCTACTGTAGAACGTCGTGCTGTAAGTAAGATCTAGTTTGTTTATGAAGCACAAGCGAAGTTCTTCACTGCAAAAACCACAGTCCGCCTTGGATGTGCAGATTCTGTGTGTGTGTGTGTGTGTGTGTGTGTGGTGGGGGGAGGAGTTATAGAGGCTCTATAGCAGGCGTACGCACACACACACACACACACACACACACACACACACACACACACACACACACACACACACACACACACACACACACACACACACACACACACACACACACACACACACACACACACACAGAAGCATTCATTTATGAGTCATTTCAGTTCAACAAACATCTCTTGTACAAGTCATAACTTGATCGATTATTTGACAGAGTTGTCTGTGTGCGTGTGTCTGTGTGTGTGTGTGTCTGTGTGTGTTACCTCTTTGCCCAGCGGCATGCCGCTGCCCAGAGCGCAGGTGAGGCCGATGACCTTGGCCACGAAGGTTTTGAAGGTCAGGTATTCCTTCAGCACGACTCCTCTCAGGATGGTCTTCATCTCTGGAATGCCGGACCCTGCAGAGGAGGTAACCGCTTTAGCTTTAGCTGTAGCTTAGCACAGCTAGCCTGCTTCTGCACAATCTATCAACTGCCAAGAAAAGAAGAACGGGATCATTTTGTGTGTTGCGTTCTCATTCCACTTGGCATTGAACATGTTTGTCCAACACGAGGTAAAACTCGTCTGCTTAGAACAAATAAAACAAGCTCATTTAAACTAGCGGATTAATTCAAATCAGGCTGAAGCAGCTTTATGGGGTAAAAACTCTCACACACTTTTCCATTACTTTACATTAATCAATGTAATTTGATCCTTTGGCCTTTTTCAGGCCTTCATGTGTCTTCTGTTCTCAGCTGGTTTGTTTTTGTTTATTGTCCCGGCTCTCAAATTAGTTTTTTTTTTTTACTAATTGTACTTTTAAGAACGTGTTTTATTTGCATTGATGTTTTATCTGAAGCCCTTTTGCTGAAGCGTCTCTCATAAATAATTCTTTAATGCGCTGCCGTGTGTCAGGATGAAAAAAAAAAGACTTTGGCCGTTTGTATTTTAATGCCCCCTGGGGTCCTTTTGTGTGTCTTTACACTGAAATGCAGGAGAGAACTTTTGAAGAAACACGGATGATTTACTTTATCAGTAGCATTTAAAGCTTTTTCAGGCCTGTCTGGTGTTCACGTGTGTGTGTGTGTGTGTGTGTGTGTTGTCGTACCGACAGCTTGGGGGGCGAGGATCTGAGTGAAGCCGGCAGAGAAGGTGATGAGGACCACGGGGTACGTGACCCAGGCCAGATACTGCAGGAACACGTTACTGTCCAGACCGCCGTACATCCACTTCTGTGCTGTGGACACACACACACACACACACACATTAACGTACAACAAGGGGAGCCGTCGGATGATTCAGTTTGAAGACACAATGTGTGTAGTTGTGTGTGTGTGTGTGTGTGTGTCAGGACAGGCGGTTCCTCATGTTCTGTACACAATTAAAAGAACTGTACACTATAACTGGAACTGACAGGACGAGGTTGGATCCTCCTTGAGAGCACAAAACGCACAAAAACACACACACAGACACACACAGAACCTGAGGAATCCATTTGAATTAGAGCTGGTCCCTCAGGGCTCCAGATCGACTTCCTTCAGCGGCTCTTAGGACGTCTAGCTTCCCCCCTACCTGTCCGATGCCATAAGACGCCTTCGATCCCTCCTTTGATCCACCGACTCCTTTCAGTCTCCCCTCCCCTTCCAATCGTCCCGGCTAGCTTCCTCCTAAAAAGCCCCCCTCCCTGCATCCCCCCCCTTTAAGAACCTCATCCCGTCGCCGTGGGCAACGCATTGAGAACTTCTGATTTTCCGATGAACGTCCCGAGTGCTCGATGTGATCTCTCTCTACTCTGCCTTCCTCCCTGCTCCTCATGCTCCAAACCATCGGTCCAAGTTCCTGCCCCCCCCCCCTCACCTTGTAGACAGATGGCGATGCAGAAGTCCACCACCCAGCTGACCAGGGCCATGAGGAGTCCCAGCAGGATGAGGAAGATCCAGTCCTCCCCGACCCGCGAGATCAGGAACTTCTGACAGCGCACCGTGCAGACTGCAGGGAGACGACGACACGTTAGACTCCGAGCGCACAAAAGCACCACATCACCAAGGGGGGTGGCAGGGGGGCAAGTTAGTCGTTGTTATTTAAAACCGAATCCTCGGCTTCGGTTACGCGTCTTATTGTTGCCTGCAGACGAAGTAAAGACACAAGTTGTGAACGACTCTAAAGACATTTTCGGACACATTGAAGGACGACAAAGAATAAATTAACGGTTCGCTGCTGTTCAAATGAAGCCAAAACAAGGTCAGACACACCGACGAATGTGGCTCAATGCTGTCGCTGCACAGACCATCCGAGAGGAGGAGCTTTGTTGTGTGTGTGTGTGTGTGTGTGTGTGTGTCTCATCCCACCTACAGGCCGTCTGTGTTCTTGGACACCTTCTGTCACCCAGACACTCAATGTAAATGAGTGTGTGTTTAGATGCATGTGTGCACACAGATTACTTTTTTATTGTGCTTTTGCATATATGTGTGTGTGTGTGTGTCTTTGTGGAGATGGATTTAGTTGTCTCCTAACAGCCTTATTTCCCCTGCAGGGCACACACACACACACACACACACACACACACACACACACACACACACACACACACACACACACACACAGGTTGCTGTATTTATCCTACATGACACGCAATAAGCAGCTTGCTGGTTCCCAATCACTCTCTTTCTGACTCACCCACTGCACCGCTCCCCCCTTCCATCCCTCCCCCCCCTGATCCAATCACCCCTCCCTCCGACTCCCCTCTTCTTCTTCTTCTTCTTCTTCTGCTGCTTTTTGCTAATCACATTCAACCCCTGACTTTGCCTCTCATCTCCTCCCTCACAGGCCTAATGCGCTGCCCTCCTTTCCTCCCCCCCATCTCGCTCTTCTCCCCCCCCCCCCCCTCACCTCGATGTGAGGGGTAACGACCACGTACCTGCCGGGACTCACTTAGGTTGCCGTGGATACACAGAGCAGGAGGTTCCCCGGCTTGGCGTCAAGAAGCCGGAGGCGAGATGGTAAAGTACGGACTGACTGACAGCTGCCCCCTCCTCCCCCATCACTCCCTCACCCCCAAATAATCCCTCTGACTAGCCTGGATGGTGTAAAAACAACTTTAAATGTGAGCTACTCGTCTCTCCGGACTCCTGCTCGTCCTCCTCGAGCAGCACAACTTTAATACCGCAGTGAAAAACAACACAAAATGTGACGGGAGCAGCAAACGCCCCGAAGCTGCTCGAGGGTTCGGCTCTGCAGCAGGCACCGAACTGCATGCTGGGAATTTATTTATCTGGTAATACAACCCCCCCCCCCCGCAGTGACCTGGGGTCTCCAATGACAAGAGACATTCTGACTATTTGTACACATCAAACTGACCCGAACATCCATCCATCACACGCTGGGTTTATTATGACGAAATCAACATGCCGGTTCGATCCTAGCGTGATTATGCAGGACACACACACACACACACACACACACACACACACACACACACACACACCTGAGCACACACACACTAACATTGCAGATTCTGCCACCGCACCCACATAAACCCCAATTATTCAAACCACCACCTCATGACACGCGAGAGCGTAAAATGTAAGAGAGCTTCTTTTTTGAAACATTAATGCTTCGATTTTGTGCCGACGCAGCTGATCCACCTTTTAGTGTGTGTGTGTGTGTGTGTGTGTGTGTGTGTGTGTGTGTGGACTCATTCATTATGTAGCGGCATGCGTACGGGAGGGATTCAATTAGAAACGCATCGCCGTGTTGAAGACCAGCAACTTAATTAGATTTGCATTAATACGGTTGATTCAGGAAAATCTGACCACTCAGCTCTTCTGCTTTCTACAGATAGTGTGTGTGTGTGTGTGTGTTACTGTGTACAGTAAAGAAGAAGTCAGGAGTCCTATTGCAATAAAGGTCATTCTATAGCTCAATATATAGAATGTCTTAATATTTAAAGGTGGGCCTTTATATTATAAACCTTTGTTTGTATACATCATCTATTCTATAAAGTTAAGAGATGCTTTACAACATATTCATTTAAGCTTCTAACCAATTCCTCCACGACTGGAATATGCTAATGAGACGTAAAAGGTGGGGATGTTTATGCAAATGAGGTGTTCAGACACGCGCACACACACACACACACACACACACACACACACACACACACACACACTCGAATGCAAACGTTGCTGCTGTCCGTTCTCCGATCTGCTTCACGCGAAGCCACGCCCACGTATGGATGCCACGCCCACGTCTGGATGCCACGCCCGCTCTTGGTTGAGGAGCACAAGGCGTGGACGAAGCTTCCGCTTCATTCTCAGCAGCCAGCGAGCTAACGTGCTAACTGTGGTGCGTTTCGATGCTACCAGCGGTTCTTCACTTTACCTCACGGGACATTTAATTTTTTGTAATTTATAAGCTTCACTTCACTAATACGAGTCAATATCCAGCAGGCTAACTGGAGTATTTAAAAGTTTAATGAAATGTAAAAATATCGACGACAAAATGCTTTTCACCCGCTCCGTCATCTTAGAAGAAATTAATGTCAAAAAGATAAATAAACTGCTGCGAGTCGACACGCGTGTTTCTTTTAGTCTCAAAGAGAGGACCCAAAATGTTGGAATGATCATTGAATAAACGACGGACACAATAATGAGAAACAGAAATTTGCTCTGCATCGTGTCTCCAGTGGCGCACACACACACACACACACACACACACACACACACACACACACACACACACACACACACACACACACACACACACACGGAAGGCAGATGGTGGCACTGATGATGACAGCGAGAGTCCATCGACGTGTGTGTGTGTGTGTGTGTGTGTGTGTGTGTGTGTGTGTGTGTGTGTGTGTGTGTGTCACGGGGGAGAGGTAAGTCGTTTCACTTCCCGGATGAAAGCCCAGTGAACCAGAAGCCGAAGGGACCTGCTTCTCTCTCCATCTCAATTGATTTTTATCCATCCAGTCCTCCAGGATTCGCTCCCCTTCTCCCTTCATTCCTCTCCCCTCCCGCCTCTCTTTCTTTAGTTCCTGACTCCCTCTTTCCTCCCCCCGTTGAGTCCTCCTTCAAACCAGCCTTCCGCTCTGCATCCGTTTCTGTCTCCCTCTTTTTGTTTTTACGCCCCCCCCCTCCCCTCCCCTCCTCCCACCAGCCCATCTCCGCTGTAGCAGAGTCAGCACTTCCGTTCCGCAGTGACACACACACACACACACACACACACACACACACACACACACACACACACACACACACACACACACACGGCATTCCCGATGGCACATGCATTTCTTTCAACACCGCACATACATGTGAGTGGTGCACGTATTCATACATTCATATTGTGGTGAAATGAAGCAAAAACACCATCAATCTCTCACGGACCAGAGTGTTAAAAGTTGCCGACACACACTGCACACAGTTGGAAGAACCATGTGTGTGTGTGTGTGTGTGTGTGTGTGTGTGCATCAACATTCATCGGTTTTTAAGCAGAAGAAAATAGACATTGATCATCAGGCTTGTCCGCAGCTTGCACTGCCTAATCAGAACCATTCATCGCCCCCACAACACGCACACACACACACACACACACACACGGCTCTATTACTTTCCATTAGTGCTCGGCGAGGGGCAGGGGGGCTGTAATCGGGGCAGGGTTTGGAGAGTTAGTCTTTTTTCTGGCGTGGAGACAGAAGTTTGTCATGTTGGCTGTTAATATGAAGCCAACCGTTGGAAAAGCGTGTGACCTTTGAACTGCTGTTAACAGGTAAAGCGAAGGGGGAAACTTTTGTGAAGCAGCTGGACACAGTTCCCCACCGGTCTGGGGTTAATGGAGGGACGGGTTAATGGAGGGACGGCGATGTGAGGACGGACGGGTAGCTGGTAGCTGGGGGGGGGGGGATGATACGGACTTTCTGGTGGCTTGTTTACCGGAGACAAAGTCCTTGTCTGGAGCTGGGAGAACATACGGGTACCCTGACCCTGAGGGACAAATAGACCACATAATAGAGTTAAACACCAGCAGCGTCTGTGTGTGTGTGTGTGTGTGTGTGTGTGTGTGTGTTCATCTCTGGAGCCAAAGTTTGTGTGACACACTTCCCCCCACACACACAATCCTTCAAAATATCAATTTTTCAACACAACATTATTAGTTTGTGATTGATGTCTGCACTGTGCAAACTGTGCAGCACAGCGAATAAAACAAGCAGAAGGGAGACGGAGGAAGGAGTGATGGAGGACGCAAATTACAGTGGGAGGAGGAGGAGGAGGGTGGGAGAAACAAGACGAAATGAAATAAGGTTTAAATAAAGTTAACACTCATGTGGCGTTGTTACATATATAGAACACTTTTGTTTTAATGGAGGAGAGCGGCCAACAGGTGCTCAGCGCGGCCAAAGCTGATACGATGCGCTAATAACAATATTCAATATGTAAAGAGTTCAGGGGAACCAAAACAAGACAGAAACGCCTGCGTCTGATTAGCTTACCAACTGTGGTTCATTTAGCAGCGGCACAGGGTCCTAAAATTGATTGTTATTGGTAAAAATAATGGTGGAATGTTTTCAGGTAGTTCAACGGTGTTAAAGTAAAGGTTAGCCCCACACCTTGCCGAATACTATTTTAGTTTTATACGTTAACATTGCCTTGACTAGAGTTGGTAAAAGGATGTTTACGCCGGTGAATTAGCTGCGCGCTAACCGGTTAGATGTCAATCATCATCATTCTTATTGCTTTCGCTCATAAAAGTAACTTTCCTGTAGTAATTATATATATATATATATATATATATATATTATATATTATATAATTTTATATTCCTTACATTTGACACATGCTTGTTAGCTTCCTGGCTTGGTACCCAAAGTAGTTTGCTTACCAAGCTTACTAGCTACAATAGTTAGCTTACTAGCTTAGTAGCTACAGTAGTTAGCTTACTAGCTTAGTAGCTACAGTAGTTAGCCTATTAACTACAGTAGTTAGCTTACTAAGCTTACTAGTTACAGTAGTTCGCTTACTAAGCTTACTAGCTGTAGTAGTTAGCTTATTAACTACAGTAGTTAGCTTACTAGCTTAGTAGCTACACTAGTTAGCTTACTAGCTTAGTAGCTACAGTGGAAGTTTAACTTCAGCCGGTCAGCTGCAGTCTTCAGCCACACACTAACGAAGAGAACCTATTGTTTGATTAAATATTTCTATGCCCAGTTATATAATATTCAGCAGCTTTACATTTTCCTTTCCTTTTTTATTTTTACTGTTAACTCCTCTAAAACAAGGTTGAAGATGTGGAATCACAATTTTTTTTAAAAAGGCATCGATCAGCGCATTCAACACCATCAGTCAAACGGCATCACCTCCGTCACATCAGTGACGTATGCATCTGCAAACACGTTAATATCAGAAACTCTTATTTTATCCAGGTCGGGATACAAACCTGCAAAATATGGAGAAATATCTGTGTGTTCAGGATGGTTAGAGAGCAATAACTCCACACGGGGCTCAGATGGACGGAGGGAATGTACCCGGTGAGGAAGAGGAGGAGGAGGAGGAGAAGGTGATGGATGGCAGTCAGGCAGGGAAGTGAAGAGAGCCGAGCGGAGGGAAGGATTGGAGGGGGGGGGGGGGGGGGGGGGGTTGGACAGAAACTCATTCGTAGCCTTCGGTGTCCGATAATCGATTTTACAGCGAGGGCGTTCGCCTGGGAGAGCCACACAAAGCCAGTCAAAATGAATGACTGCATTATAAAAATATCGCACGCGGCGTATTGATTCATGGAAGTGGAGCAAGTCTCTGCAAACTCTCCTCAAATGAAGACATAAAGGTGCGTAGTGGATCTCCAGACAGTCGCAGCACAACTGGTTCATTAAACAGAAAATAAACCAATTTTATAAAAAAATTTAAAAAGTCATTTTATTCCCGTCTTTTATTGGTTTATTATATTAATGCAAGAAAATCATCTTTTTGAACTTCAAGCCGTTGAACTTCAACTTTTAGGACAGTATGTTTTGCACTTTTAATCTTTTAAATGTTCGTATGGGGTCTTAAACCTTGGTGAGCAGGATGAACGTGCAGCTCTGCATCCGAAATGAACATTTAAATGACACTTAAAACGGATTAAAATAACTGTTAAGGTGAATAGATTATATATTTGCAGTAAGTGAATTAAGTTTACTTAAAAAATCAGTTGATTTCCCTCAATTAAAAACATAAAACATCACAAAATAAATAATATATAATAAAAAAACACCTGTGTCGTTCTTTGTTTGCACACGTTGCCAAACGGCTGGAAGAAGCAAAACACTTGAAAAATCACCGGCGCCTCAGAACCGCAGCATAAATACGTCGTCACCGTTTTAAAGCCGCTATGGCCGCCATCTTGGCTCAACATGCTGACAACAAAAGTCAATGAACGCTGCCAACGCAACAAGTGCGCGTGCTGACAAAGACACACACACACACACCACTTTACTGTACATATGTACGTGAGCCATGTGTATTGTGCGTTTGTGTGCGTTGGACATCGGTTGCTAGGCTGCGCTGCCCTCGGTGATTTGATGGATGCGGTCCACGGCGAGGTGAAGTGCGTCCTAACGTATAATCACCACGTCCCATTTCCTCCGTCCGGGGCTGCAATTTAGAAAACTTGAAATGTTTGGAGCCACAGGTGGGCGACACCGGAGGAGCGGGAGAGAAGAGGCCGTGACACCAGCGGGCGCCACGTCGCTCCCAGCGTTAGTGGCTCAGTCGCGCCTCAAGTTTGGGAACTTCTGCTGATGTCGCCGCGCAGTTCGTTTCATTGAGGATCCGTAAAAAACAACAAAGAGCCATTTCATAACCATAATGTTTTTTGGAGGCGAATCGGTGTTGAAGAGGTTAGTGATTAATATTCCGCTTTTCCTCCTCTCCATCCCGCCGTTTACCCAAAAGAGGGAGACAGACTGTTATTTTACAGTCAAATAAAGTTAATTCAGAAATGAGTTTCTCTGATCCTCGTTAAACGTCTGTGACAACGTGTCACAAAGGATTAGAGGGCCGCCGAAACACGCACACACACACGCACACACACACACACACACACACACAGCCTAATTGGCAACACGGCTTGTGTCACCGGTTAACGAGCGTGTGTGTTGGTGCGAGCTTGTGTGCGTGCGTGGATCCTTCCACAAGTGTGGCGGTTTCCCACCTGCGCCGATCGGTTAGCTTCTTCGCTCTGCCATTTTAAATCAAGCTTTTCAATCAGGCTGGCGATGGAGGGGGGAGAGGGGGGATGGAGGGGGGAGACTAGAGGAGACGAAATGGAAAAAGAAAGAAAAGAGAAGGAAAAGAAGAAGACGAGAGCGCGTGGGCAACTGTTGGTCGCTAGGCGCCTGACGGTCGTCATGGCAACATGTGGCGCCATGCTAAGCTCCTGCTGACATCACACCTGTTGCAGCGAAACACTGTGTGTGTCTCTCTGTGTGTGTGTGTGTGTGTGTGTGTGTGTCCTGGAACCAATTAAATGACATAGCGGCGCGGTTGAACTGAGGGAGAAAAACTGACAGAAGATATGGGAAAAAAATACAGCGTATATTTTAACACCTTATGGACACAGCTGCTAACTGTGTGTGTGTGTGTGTGTGTCTGCACGCATTGTGTGTGTTTGTCCATCCATGCGGGAGCCTATGACATCTGGATGACACCAGTTTGGAGCATTGAAAGTCAAAAACCCAAAACACACTTATGGTTCTAAAAGCTAGAGGAGACAATAGTTTAGAGATAATAGTTTTTCCTTACAGCTCAATTTTATGACCACTTGTGACTGAGCTCCTTTAATGGAATTGCGGTGTGTGTGTGTGTGTGTAGGTATTGATGTACATAGAGATATACTTTTTAAAGCATCTTTACGCACAATAAGATCTGCGGTAAATTCTATTGTCTCATCTGCAATTATCAAATAGAACGAAATTAGTTCCGTGGCAACGCGAGGAGATTATATCAGTTAACTTCATCCTGCCGAAAAATGTAATTGAACGTGTAAATGGTAAAAATACAAAAAAGAAAAGAGAAAAGATGAATTATGAGGGAATATATCTGTGTCAAATTGTGCACCGTGAACAGGCAGGCTGACGGAGGCCGAGAAGATTCTCCCTGACGGCCTGTAGATCACACACCTGACATCACACACACGTAGGGAGGACCGCAAGGACCACACGCCACCATTGTCCCGCTGTGAAGCTCAACGCTGCTCCCTGGTGGCAGCAGGACGCAACAACAAGCTCCCCCCACAAAGCGCAGTGCCGGTGGGAACGCGCCGCATGTTGCTTCTACTGTCGCGTGTTGTTCAGGACCTCCTGATGATGATGATGATGATGATGATGATGGGCCATAATTTACTAAATGGACATCGTGCCATGTTGAGGAAGACTTGAAACCAGAGATTGAGACCATGTTTACAATGTTTACTGGTAGAATAAATCAAGAGCGAAGTAGTCATTTTCTAATAGCCGTCTATGGGACCAGAGGAGTCGCCCCCTGCTGGTCACTACAGAGAATGCAGCTCAAAGGAACTTCCTCTTGCTTTTCAGAACTACATTTATCCATCCAACAAGTTCTCGACTCTTGTCCTCCAAAATAAATGAAAAGCCCTGTTAAAAACTTACTAGTTAATACTCAAACTACTACTGATTTTCGTAGTAGTGTGGTACACCATGCAGCCCTGACTTAACTGTCAAGGTTCTACTGTGCGACATTTCCCACTTTGAAAAAGGATTTTTTCAATGCAGCTACATGGTTGTTCTGATTTCTCTACATCATTTGGATCAGAAAGTTCCACCCAACGATGTTCCAAAAGCTTCAGTCAAAAGCTTTTAGTTTGACACCCCTAACTTACTTTCATACGTCTTTTTACGACAAACTCACACAAGACGTGACAACATCTTTTCCCAGCGTTACCGAGGAAACATAATCAACTAATTGAACAAGGGATTGAGCTTCAAACCGACCTGAGCATTCATCCGATTCCTCCAGAGTCGAGTGGTCAGTTAATGGCCGGCTATGCTAAGCTACGCTAGCAGGACCAGCTGACTTTACTGCAGCTCTATTGTCATTATTCTACATCTATTTGTGTACATAAAGGTTTACTTTACGCAGTGAGCCTCGCTGCGACTGAATCACAACAACAGAGACGCTACCCGTCCGCGCTGCCGTTAAATATCCACCGCCGGGAGCTGCTGGGACTCGTACCTGCATATGATTAACACACACACACACACACACCAGCACATGAAAAGCTGTGTGTGTGTGTGTGTTAATGTGTGTGTGTGTGTCTATAAAATATAAAACAAGAAAACGGCATGTGTGCGAGCAAACAATAAAGCGGGATTGTGCCGATGTTGGCGGGGGAATACTGTGTGATTGAGAGTGTGTGTAGTAAGTAAGGAGCAGCAGCTGCAGTCATAGCAGTCTGTGTGTGTGTGTGTGTGTGTGTGTGTGTGTGTCGCTTCGTATTTACATATATTTTCAGCCAGTCGCCTCTTGTTTTACGCCTCCGCTCTGTGAGCGTTTGTATAAGCGATCCAGATCACATCTCCTCAGCGTGAAGCCTGCTGAGGGACAAACGCGTTCAACTCTCCACAGAGAGGGAGGATGGAGAGAGAGAGAGAACACACACACACACACACACACACGCACACACAGGCACACACAGGCTGGGTGCGGTGAGCACTTCTCCCCAGCAGGGGGCGCTGCGTTTACACAGCACGGAGCAGCAGCACTAGAAGGAATGTGGAGGAACTTGCTCAACGGCACTTCAGCAGCGACCCGGTCCGTCGCCTGGGAAACGGCAGTTCGGAAAAAAAAATAATAAATTTAACCCACGTTGGCAAAAGGGGCAAATACGTCTTCCAACACGTGCAGATGTTCAACAACTACGTGCAGCTTTTTGTTTGTGCGCCGCACGGATTCACAACACGATGGATTCACAGATTCCATGTAATCTTCTTTTTGTTACCCACAATGCAACTCCAGCCTCCAAAAAGGGGAAATGACCAGCACCACTTGGTGCGCGCCTCCCAACGTTGCGTTTTTTTGGGCCCAACTGACGGCGACTCGCGTGATCACACGAGGCGGTTTATCACCCTCGAGGTCGATCAACTATAAATATAACTATTAATAAACAACCACATAATATTATCGCAATTTTATTGCTGTGTGTCCTTCACACAGTCCACACACACACACACACACACACACACACACACACTCTCCATCTCAGATAAATCCGGTACGTACGAGTCGGAGCTGATAAAACGAGCAGAATTATACTGCGTTTAAATCTTCAGAGCAACAAAAGGAAAGAATAAAAGCGGTTGTAGAAATGAGCTTCTTTGAGTGAGTGAGTTGTTTTGGATGGTGAAAATGAACAAATTGATTCATTTATAATTTAAATCCGTCTGGTTTTCAGGTTCTCTCTTTTCAAAGCTTCGTGAAGATTTATTAAAACAGTTCTTGGAAGCAATCAGACTGATATTCATTCCCCATAAGGCACAAGAAAGGATATTAGATATTTTAATATCTATACACACAGAATCACATCTACGAACAAGCGTTCATCTACTTTATTCTAATCTTCATGGCCTTTTAAACTGAAAGATTCTCTTCCAATTCAAAGTGGAATATTTTGCGTCATGAATGCGCTGACAGGATGAGACCACCCGGACCCCCCCCCCCCCCCCCATCAGAGGCGCCGCGGTGACTCCAGGCGACCCGGCGGTGGAACTCACTGCGACACTTGGCGCATCGCCCCTTGTCGTACTCCAGCAGGTCCAGAGCCCGGCTCCGCCGCTGGCCGCTGTCCCTCAGCCGGGCCGCCTCCTCTTTGGCGAACACCCCGAGCTCCTGGGTGTAGCGGCCATACATCTGCAGAGCAAAGGAGGGGGGGGGTTAGTGAGAATACTCGATTGAACACAGAACCAAATGTTAATTGGAACGAGGGACGAGGTCGCCGACCTGTCAATCACAGTAAGCCCCGCCCGGCTTTAGGTACTGGGCCACTTACTGCCCACCTCAAGTGGGCCAGACCAGTATAATCATAGGCAACGGTCGGCACACACACACACACACACACACACACACACACACACACACACACACACACACACACACACACACACACACACACACACACACACACACACACACACACACACACACACACACACACACACACACACACACACAGTGGGCGACTGTGGGTGAGTGGGGAGCACGGTCGTCCTCCAATCAGAGGGTTGTCGGTTCGATCCCAGGCCCGGCTAACCTGCATGTCGTTGTGTCCTTGGGCAAGACACTTAACCCAACATTGCTCCTGTAGCTGCGACTACAGTGTGTGAATGGTAGTTGCTGATGGCAGGTGTCACTGTGTGTGGTTCTCCTGTCATCAGTGTATGAATGGGTGTGAATGGGTGAATGATGTCATGTAGTGTTAAAGCGCTTTGAGTGGTCAGAAGACTAGAAAAGCGCTATACAAGTACAGGCCATTTACCATTTACACACACACACACACACACACACACACAAGTCAGCAGTACACGAGACAGGAAGTTTTGTACGCTGCTCAGCCACCGACTATCCCATGATGCTCCTGGGCGGAGGAAAGGAAGAAGGGGGGGGGTCAACGGGTCAATCTGGGTCACTGAGTCTTGTGGGGTTTGAAGATGTGCAGTTCGGTGTCAGTGTAAAATTCTCAATTGAACATGATTTACTAAATGAACATCCTGCTGTGATGAAGAAGACTTGAAACTAGAGACTGAGACCATAAACTCATGTTTACAATGTTTACTGAGGGAATAAATCAAGAGAGAAGTAGAGTAATTTCCTCATAGACGTCTATGGGAGCAGAGGAGTCGCCCCCTGCTGGTCACTACAGAGAAGTAGAGTCATTTCCTCATAGATGTCTATGGGAGCAGAGGAGTCGCCCCCTGCTGGTCACTACAGAGAAGTAGAGTCATTTCCTCATAGACGTCTATGGGAGCAGAGGAGTCGCCCCCTGCTGGTCACTACAGAGAAGTAGAGTCATTTCCTCATAGACGTCTATGGGAGCAGAGGAGTCGCCCCCTGCTGGTCACTACAGAGAAGTAGAGTCATTTCCTCATAGACGTCTATGGGAGCAGAGGAGTCGCCCCCTGCTGGTCACTACAGAGAAGTAGAGTCGTTTCCTCATAGACGTCTATGGGAGCAGAGGAGTCGCCCCCTGCTGGTCACTACAGAGAAGTAGAGTCATTTCCTCATAGATGTCTATGGGAGCAGAGGAGTCGCCCCCTGCTGGTCACTACAGAGAAGTAGAGTCATTTCCTCATAGACGTCTATGGGAGCAGAGGAGTCGCCCCCTGCTGGTCACTACAGAGAAGTAGAGTCATTTCCTCATAGACGTCTATGGGAGCAGAGGAGTCGCCCCCTGCTGGTCACTACAGAGAAGTAGAGTCATTTCCTCATAGACGTCTATGGGAGCAGAGGAGTCGCCCCCTGCTGGTCACTACAGAGAACGCAGCTTTAACTGACGCATAAAGTTGCCGCCTGCTCATCATATAAATGAGTACTTCATTATGTAAGAGAAATAACACCTTTGCACTTTATTAGCTGTACTTAAGTGATGCCACAGTAATGAATAACAGATGCAACATTCCACAACACTTTGTTCTGTATCATTTCGTTTAGTGATACAGTGGCGCACAATAAAGATTCAAAACAAAAGAAAAGATTCCTGAGATTCCACAACACTCCACAAGGTCAATAGTTACGGCTCTTATCTCAACAGAGACCCTTGATCTTCGTCCTCCACACACACACACACACACACACACACACACACACACACACACACACACACACACACACACACACACACACACACACACACACACACACACACACACACACACACACACACACACACACACACACACACACACCTCTCCATCCGGACTGTCAACATAAATCCTTGTGAACAAGGTGTGTAGAATATAAAAAATGTGCTAAACACACACAAATGTCTTTTTATTATTTTATGGCAGGAGTTCGGAAACTGACTTCACTAAATGTATTTAATGGAACTAAAACAGACGCCACATGATATCGTGAATGAGAACAAGGATTTGAACTTAGAAGGTTTTATGTATTCAGAGTAAATACTTTGTGTCTGACGCTCACCTGGACCTCAGAACTAAGACAGAGTCCAATAATAGCAGAGAAACCGTATAAACAGGCGTTCGGGGCGACCTTGCAGCAGACGATCTAGATGAGACAACAAAAAGGTGCTTTTGTCTCGTGCCCCCGAGCGCCCTCATGCTGGTGTTTACACAGCACGCCGCCGCTTCCGCTCCCATCGCAGACCTCCGGAGTCAGAGCGCGTCGGGGAGCGCGCACACGCACACACGCGCACACACACACGCGCACACACACACAGGTTTGTGTAAAGCACAAATCTCACTAGTTCACTGGCGCCCGGTCAGGGTCATTGGGGTCAACGTTGGCAGCGGGTCTACTGGCGTCGGTACCGGACTTTTAATTGAACAACTGTCAATCAAAACAGAGGGTCCAGGACGTCAGCCTGAACACAAGAGGTACCAATTCCTCAAAGGGGGGGGGGGGGCGGGTCACAAACAAGTGCAATAACTACAGCGTCCTTCGGCTGGGGGGGGGGTGTCTGAAGCTGCCGGAGACCTCCGTCTGGAACGCGCGGCTTAACTGAACCGGGGAAGCAGATGATGACTTTTTTCCAGATGGGGGGGAAGGGGTGAGGGCGAGGGGGAGTGTGTGTGTGGGGGGGGGCCTGGGAGACACATTCCGGTAGTGTGTTTAGCGCTCTATCCCGCCGGTTCGTCCCGTTTCTGATTTGTGAGGCGGGATGAAAACACCTCAGATGTCGAGTGGCCTCTTTTAATGACACTCGAACAACAGGTGAGATCCAAAGGGGGGGGGGGGGGGGAGGGAGTTATGCAGCGCGTCTCCTGGCAACGCCGCCGCCATAAATGTCACTCAAAATGTTTCCACGGCAAACAGCCGCTGCTGGGGGGGGGGGAAACAGGTAGTTACACACTAATGCTGCCATTTCTTCAGACGAAACAAAGACACAACTCTGACACAGTAATGTGGGGTCACTGGGGAGGCACAGGAGACTGTATCAGTGTGTGTGTGTCTGTTTCATTGTGCGTTATTGTGTGTGGTTCCCTGCCAACTGCACAGAAACCAGTGAAAGCCGTGCGTGTGTGTGTGAGAGTGTGTGTGTGTTCCTTTTAATAACATTAATCCGTCCAGTAACAGGTTGGACAGGTATGGACACACACCTCTTCCTGCTGTGCATTGTGTGTGTGTGTGTGTGTGTGTGTGTGTGTGTGTGTAGGGACGAGGAGTCCAGTAAAGAATCAGTGCGGTGAATCAGAGAGCAGGAACTCATCCAACACTGCACCACTTTAGTCTTCTCTTGAATGACGGGCGTGTTTTTTAAGGCCGGGGGGGGGACGTCTTCATCTGCTAAGAGGGACGTTTTAGCTCCAACTTGCAAACATCGCAGGAGGCTTCAGGTAAGAAAATGAAGGATGAGGTTAAGACGCGTAACCGGTGCGTCGTGCGACGTGAACACACGACGAGTCGTCTGATTCCACGCGACGGAACCACGTCAGGAAGAGAAGCTTCCCTTTAAAATGTCCCCCCTGCACTCGGCTCCGTGTCAGAGCGAGTCGCTGAATAAATGCGCCTTATTGAACCAACAAGCTTCTTTCCTCCTCGTTTCCTCCTCTTCCACTTAACGTTGGATCAACATCGATTCAGCCTGAGAAGTGGACGGCACAGGAAAAGAGGGGCACCGAAGGAGGCCTGAAAGGAGCAAAGCTGTGGGGCGATGTACAGTAAATAAAAGGTTTCCCAATGGGCCTGCGGGGCACTGCTGAAGGGGGGGGGGGGGGGGGGCAATAGGGGGTCTTGTGTGCTTATGCCAGGCTGCCATGCCAACCCCTCCGGGCCTCTCTCGCACCGACAAACACTCGGAAGAAAGGAAGGAAGGACGGACGGACGACCGAAAAATACGAGGCGAGCGGTTAATGGGTGAAAGGGAGGGGGTAGGGGGGAGGGGGGGGGGGCACTATGTACAGAATTCCTCCCACGACGAGAGCTGAATTTGGATGTGAACTGTGGAATCTGGAGCGAGAACAACAGAGTGATGAATGATCACACCTGTCTGAAGGCATTTTAACGCCATCGCTCGTCCAGAGGGACAAACTGCGGCCTGATGACGTCCTCGTCTCGGTATCGACTGCGTGCGGACACAAGAGCACTGATGCCGCGCCGCAGCGATAGCATGAACCTCTCTCTCCCCCGCTCTCGCTCCAGTAATCAGCTCCGATGGCGAGCTGGCAGCTGCACATTGGTATTAGTGCCACGTTTCGGAAGAAAGACCAAAGAAACGCTTGGATCTTCACCTGTGGAGTGTGTGTGTGTGAGAGAAACCCATTTAATCAGGCACATTCAGGTCTGCTGGCAGAGATCTTCCAAACGCTTTACTCTTCTTGAAGAGGTTTTCAAACTGAATGAGGAGTAAAGCTGCATTCTGTGCAGTGACCAGCAGGGGGCGACTCCTCTGCTCCCATAGACGTCTATGAGGAAATGACTCTACTTCTCTGTAGTGACCAGCAGGGGGCGACTCCTCTGCTCCCATAGACGTCTATGAGGAAATGACTCTACTTCTCTGTAGTGACCAGCAGGGGGCGACTCCTCTGCTCCCATAGACGTCTATGAGGAAATGACTCTACTTCTCTGTAGTGACCAGCAGGGGGCGACTCCTCTGCTCCCATAGACGTCTATGAGGAAATGACTCCACTTCCCTCTTGATTTATTTCCTCAGTAAATATTGTAAACATGAGTTTATGGTCTCAGTCTCTAGTTTCAAGTCTTCTTCAATACAACATTATGTTCGTTTAGTAAATGTATAATTTAGAGTCACTAAATGGATAAAGCAGAGGGCGCTTTAGGGCGGAGCTTACTGTGATTGACAACAGACCTCAACGGTGTGGAAAACAAACACGCCGAACTGGAGGCTGCAAAACATCAGTCCGCGAACCAGCGAGTGATGTTACCATGGCAACGTCTTCCCGTATTAAAGGTGCCTGTCGAGCGTACACAGACACCCGTGCAGCGTCACGTAGCAGCATTAGCGTTAGCGTTAGCAGCGCCCAGCGAGATACAGTTCGCACCTCAAGGAGGTGGATCCGAGAAAAGGGGGGGGCGTTAAAATCCGCAGAGCGTGTTGCTGCAGGATTCCATCGGCGGCGTTACACATCGGACCGTTTCACAGATTTCCAAATAATGAACGTCATAAAGGAGCAGATTGATTACGCAGAAATTGGCGGTCTCACGGAGCCGATCCCATCGCACCGGCCCACCCCGTGACTAGAGGCCGAGCCCCCTTGAGCCGCGGCGGCGAGACGGCGCCCGGGTTCGAACCCCCCGTCTTCGGAGGGGCCTTTTTCCGGAGGGAGAAAGTGGATTTGCTGCACAATGACTCCCAGTGTGACCGTCGCTCTCCCTCCTTCCCTTTCTGTCCCCCACACGTGCTCCGTCGGACGTGGGAAGGCACCGCCATGGCACTGCCCCGCACCGGGGACACACACAGACACACACACGCTGGGGACACACACACAGACACACACCGGGGACACACTGTCCAGCGATCAGATCGCTGACGTCTAACTGAAGAAACACAGCTGTGACAATAATCGGCCTGAGAAAGTGACGGGAGACAACGACTGTAAGACAAACACACGGAACAGAGGGACGGAGACGAGGACGGAGACAGACAGACGCTGGTTTGAGGAGGTGGAGAGAGCATGAGAACACATTATGCAGAGAGAGAAATATGAGACAAAACATCAACAGACCTCAGTGTGTGAGAGAGACAAAGAAGAAAAGAGCTCATGAGAAGAAGGCCGATACAAAGCCAGGTGACACGCACACGCACACACGTGTGTAAATGTGTGCGTTCCCGTGTGATAAAGCGTGAATTTCCTCCAGGTTGATGTTTTAATTCCTCTAATGGCATTTTAATGCGCTGCTGTTTATGCAGCTGATCATTGTGCGATTAAATAATAAGCGCATGTTAATCAACAATGTTGGAATGAAGCAGAGGAAGAAGCACAGTAACAACATCATTAAGGGAAGAGGAGGAAGGACAAGGAATCAAGGGGAGAGTAAAGGACAAGCGGACGGGGGAAATGAAGTATTACATTGAGAGGAATGATGGGACAACGAAGCTGACAAAGATAAAGCAGGAGGACGGCGACGAGAAGACTCATGAGGACGGCGACGAGAAGACGCATGAGGACGCCGACGAGAAGAAGCAGGAGGACGGCGACATGAAGAAGCAGGAGGACGGCGACATGAAGAAGCAGGAGGACGGCGACGAGAAGAAGCAGGAGGACGGCGACGAGAAGAAGCAGGAGGACGCCGACGAGAAGAAGCAGGAGGACGCCGACGAGAAGAAGCAGGAGGACGCCGACGAGAAGAAGCAGGAGGACGGCGACGAGAAGAAGCAGGAGGACGGCGACGAGAAGAAGCAGGAGGACGGCGACATGAAGAAGCAGGAGGACGGCGACGAGAAGAAGCAGGAGGACGCCGACGAGAAGAAGCAGGAGGACGACGACGAGAAGAAGCAGGAGGACGACGACGAGAAGAAGCAGGAGGACAACGATGAGAAGATCTTCCTTCATGAAAACATGACTTTCCATAAAGAAAGACATCAGTGTTCCTGTAACAGAATCTCCCACAAAGAGCTGAAGGTGGTGAGAAGAAGCTCTTCAGGGATCGACCTCCTCATCACGCGAGATCTGATTAGTTCAATCTACAGCGAGACAAAGGCAGCATTTAGCCAACTGTGTGGAAATGAGGGGGGGGGGGGGGGGGGGTGATTAAACCAGCCGATCAGTGAGGTGTGCGTCAGTGTGTGTGTGTGTGTTTCACTCGCTACACTGAGGCAATAAGAGCGCCGTCTTTAGCGCATCATGCCCTCTAATCTCCATTTATTAATCTGGCACCCGCGCTGCACGGCCTTGTGGGAGTGATTCGGGGCGGGGGGGGGGGGGTGGGGGGGGAACTCCCAGCGGTCCGAGCTAAAGCCCCCCTGGTCGGGTTTAGGAACGGATTGTGGGGCACTAAGTACTCTCATTTCCTACGTCCTCGTCCTGAGTAGCTTTTGTTTTCTAAACTTCATTTTGGGAAAGATGGTGAAATACTTTAATTTATAAATCATCTTTTCCATTTTCTACCATCACGTCTCAAACCTTAATCTGAGTGGTGGAACAGGAGGAAGTAAAAGGAGGCACTGGACCATCTCCTCAGCAGGAGGTCTTTTTCGGACTTAAGGGGATGTTGCGCTAAAGACGCTTCTCTTATTGCCTGCTGAAGGTCAACGTCCACACAGACACACACATCGCACACCAGTGATAAACAGACCCCCCCCGGACCCCCAAACTCAGTCCTTAATAAAAGTCTGAGACAGAACAGAGCTTTTAAGCGTGTTTACAGTCAAGAGCTCGTCGCGGTGCTATCGCCATGGTTACGTGAGATAAGGGCTTATACACGTCCTTGACACGCGCCCCCCCCCCCCGCACTCCCCACTCCAAATCTGAATGTGATCAAGGCTAATGGTGCCCATCTGTCTTGGAAGCAAGTGGGCGACACACACACACAAATCAAACTTCCAATCGAGCTTCAGGGAATCCAGGAAGTGAATGTTTGACTTCTTCTGGTTTCACACATTAAACATTAAACTGAGCTTTTGTCTATTTGCAGTTTGCCGGCTCATAAAAATAAAGTGTCTTAAAGGAACATCTAGTGAAAAAGGTGTACAATGCGTTAAGAAGCAGGTACTGCGCATGTCAACACCCAGCAGCACACACACACACACACACACCACTGAAAGACTTGCTGTGTGTGTGTGCGTGTGTGTGTGTTGTTAACCTCTGTGTGAAACTCAAACGCCAAGATGATTAATTTGTATTAGCAAACGGACCAACGTCCACGCGCATATCAGTGTGTGTGTGTGTGTGTGTGTGTGTCTCGCATTCAACACAACAACCGCATCCTCAGCAGAGGTGATTAAGGGGTCAAAGGCCACACTGCTCTCACTCCATGAGTCTGAAATATGGACGCACAAAAAAAAAGACACTTTATGAAGGTGCATAAGGAGACAGAGTGTGTGTGTGTGTGTGTTTCACAGCACTCATGTAGTTGATGCACCAGAACCGTTCACCCCCCACAGAGGAACTCCACGGGGGGGTCCTCTCTCTCCAGGGAAGGACGGGGGAAAACTTGCTGAGGCGACTTATTAGAGAACGATCGGTGCGTCTCTGTGTGTGTGTGTGTGTGTGTGTGTCATGATGGCGCTCACACACACACAGGGAGGGGGGGGGGGGGGTCCATCGACCCAGCTTTGATACGAGTGTAGAGGAACAGCAGTGGCCGTCACTCAAGTGCTTCAAAAGGCCCAGGCTGCTTCTTACAAGCTGTATGTCGCACGCACACACACACACACACTTTGTCAGGCAAAAATGTCTTCCTCTGATGCAACATGCACACAAACTAAAAATAATTAAAAATGGTTTACTTAATTAATTGGAGGCATTTAGAGATTTAGAGGGGGGGGTAGACGTAAATGCCCTGAGGCCGGATGACCCTCAGAGACCCTTTGTGACCCCGTGTGTCCCTTTAACAGCGATCTAAGCCCGCGGGAAAGCAACCGTTAGCTAGTTAGCTAACACAGCGCTGACGAGTGTTAAGAAAAACACAACATTGACGTTTCTCCTGTAATCTTTGCGTTTTCTTTTCATCCAAAGCTCACGGAGCACGTTGCGTTCTGACGGTTTCCGATGTTCCCTCCGTGTGTTGTGTACACGCGGTAATCCTACACCGTTTACCCCACAGCACGGACACACGACCTGCACGCGCGGCGCCGCCGCCGCCGGTCGGAACGGAAGGATCCCCTCAACATTAGGACAAAGTCTGAATAGGTTTGTGAAGGCAATATATCTACATATAGATACATATATATAGAGATATGTACATATATGGATATAGATATTTAGAGCTGACCTCCCAGTGTTGGGGAAATAAAATAGATCAACATGTCAACAAGAATGTATTTAATTCTCCAGATATTGTTTATCCAGATGCAAAAAGCCTCTTTGCACAGACAATAGTGGCGCTAATAAGAAGAAAAAAAAGGCGATTAAATATGACGAAACGTTGAGTTTTTGCTGCCCTTGGCCCCGCCCACTTTATGATAACTGAGCTTTCTACACACAAAAAAAGCCCCCCGAACGTCACAGCTGGACTCCGTCCTCGTCTCCGTCCTCGCCTTCGTGTCACGCAGTTTATGCATCAACAAGATCGCCTTTATCAAAGGGCCTCAGAGCGCACGCACGCACTGAACATCCGCTGATGTGTCAACGCTGACCTTGCGGGCTTGTCGCCGCCCCCCCCTGACGGGCCGGCTGACCTCGCCAAGGCTGAACGTGAGAAAAGTGTCCGTCACCATCTGACTGCTTGGAAAGGAGAGGTTGAAGGAAGGAGGGAAGGAGGGAAGGAGGTAAGGATTCATAAAGGGTCACTTCCTGCGTCTGTGATCATGTGCTTTGGAAGCTGCTTGTGGATCGCTCAGCATCTGTGCAGACGGGCATCAACGGGTCAACGGCTCCTTCTATTCTGCGACGGCTGCACGGCACCGGTCCAGAACCTGCACCGGCTGAACCGGCGGGCGATCGAGGCCTCTCGGGAGGAGAAAAGTCAGACAAACTGCACATTGGAGTCCGCGGGTCGTCCCTTCTAGAGGAGCAATGGAAGACACGCCCGGGTCGGGACCCGTCCGCTCGATGCCGGCTGGGGGATCACAGGTGGATTTGTCATTTGGTTAAAGGAGAAGCAAAGGTTGATCGCTAGTGCCGGAGGGACAGAAGCCCTTTGATGCTTATCTGAAGAAAGAGAGACGTTATGCAAGCGCTCCTTTCTGCGCGAAGAAAGCCGAGGTCAAGGAGCCGCTGACCCGCCGCAGGAATAACGAATAAATAAAAGACTTGAGAAGTCCATTTTTTTTTTTCTTAAAGAAAAAAAGGGGAAATTTCCACTACGAACGGAGACAACAAACGTCCAAGGCCAAAGGAAACTAATCACCACAGGTTACAAAGTACCCAGAGTCAGCACACACGCACACGCACACACACACACACACACACACACACACACACACACACACACACACACACACACACACACACACAGTGTGTTATTGTTGACGTGCTAAAGATTCTTCAACACAGCCGTGCACGAGTTATGATTCATAGCTGAATGATCTGTGAGCTGCCGTGACCCCCCCCTCCTGCCCCCCCCCCCCCTCCTCAGCAGAGCTTCAAGGCCGACCACAAGTCACGACTGTTTGCTCGTATCTGAGCTTCTATAAGTGGCTTAAAAAAAAAAATACCCAAACTGTGCAAAGCCTCATGAGAAGTTTGAGATGTTTTGGGGGATAATGTTGGAGAGCTCGAGCACAGCGGACCGCTGCCTTAAGCCCCCCCCCCCTCTAACCCCCCCCCTTTGCTTCTTTGGTTGGTCTTTAACCCTCAAAGGCCTCGTGTCGCCTGGACCTTCAGGCTCGTCACAAAGTGTCCCAACGTCCTCTTCGTGCAGACTGACGTGAACAGACGACGTCTTCAGGCGGGTTTCTCCTCCCTCCTGCTGGGCCCCGCTAACATTTCTGCCCCGTCCCCCCCCCCCCCCCCCCCCTCCCTCAGGCTACACTGGCCTCTTTGAGCATCCGCTGCCCACAACAAAACCCACACAACCACCGTGACTGCCAACATCACACAAAGACACCATGTTACTACAGCCCACGGCGAGGAGATGGACGGGGGGGGGGGGAGAGCTCGTTGAAAGGTGTGTGTGGGGGGGGGGGGGGGGGGGGGGGAGAGGGAAGGGGGGGGGGTTCTCACACTGCAGCTATTTTTATTTTAAGTCCACTCGAACGCTTCCACGGCGTCGTGCGTGTAACAGCCATGTGGGCGCCCGGCAACACGAGAAGAGCGCTGTGTGTGTGTGTGTGTGTGTGTGTGTGTGTGTGTGTGTGTGTGTGTGTGTATTGTTATTGCCGCTGCACGTTTCTTCCCAGAGAGCCGCAGGGCGACGCGGCGTCCAGCGCCGAGCCAGCGGGTCGCACGTTGTGTAATCTCTCGCACAAACACACAGATTAACAACACACACAGGGAGAGAGCGAGAGAGAGAGAGAGAGAGAGACAGAGAGAGAGAGAGAGAGAGGGACCAAACAGAGGCCCAAAGAAGCGTTACAGTCGGGTGTCCTCTGGATTTAAAGCCTCTGAATGGTCCAGATGGCCTATAAAACTTCAACCACACTAAAGTCACACAAACCACTGGGGTGTAGGACCCCTACGGGGGTCCCTCTGGAAGGGGGCGAAACGTCCAATTCGGTAAATCATCTCATTCGAAATTCACTCTACCGGTTATACAAGAATCAGACGTCTTAATGCAAACCGTTTAGGGACATCGCAGGGACAAATCTGTCCCCGACATCGAGGGGTGTGGGACATGAAGATGTTTGGGAGCCCCCTGCTGCACGAAACCATTCACTCCTCTGGTACATCTTCTAAAAGCTGCATGACTATGCCCCCCCCCCTCACTAAAAGTTATAAAGCTTCAAAAAGAAAGAAAAGTCGAGCCTGCAGAGCATCCGCCCGACTACCACACGACGAATGATGCACGCGTGCACCGTGCGCAGCAGTCCTCCCTCAGCTGCACAGCAACAATGAATTGATCCATTGTGGGGGGACGTCAGTGCAGCCCACGTGCACCCAGAGGGCCGATGCACCGTTATGGGGACAAACTGGAGTTATACAAGCAGCTTCCCGTTCAAAAAAACGGTTATGGGCGAGCGAAGGGAGCTTTTTGGACAAATACGCAGATCTCGTCACGGGGACGCGGTGCTTCTCGTGGATTCGCTTTACGTGCTGAGCAACCAGCGTCACCCAAAAGACCGTCTCCCCCCAAATATCTACTTTTAAAAACGTCGCTTGGGAAAAGGCCCAATATTTCAAGAAAGTAGACATTTGTCCTCAAACATAAAACACATTTATTAAAAATGTTCCTGCAGAATTCATCAGCACCATTTTTACCAACAGAAAAAGGGCATAAATTCATTTTTCAATATGAGATTTCTATAAAACGTGCTGTGCTGGAGTTTTGTCAACATCCAGATGTTTGAATAACGAGACCGAATCTGCCTGAGGAGTCTTCAGAATCCCTTCCTCAACAGGTCTCTGGTGATGGACACATTGGAGACAGTGTCCTCATCAAGTGGGGCAACTAGGGACTAAAGACACGTGAGCGGCACCACGAACCTCGGTCACTTTCACGTGAGGGGGAGACTTTGTTTCAATGCTGCCAACATACCGTCCCCCCCGCGGTTGGGGACAGACAGCCCACACACTCCAAGCAGGACACCGCTTCATTCGGCGTGTCCGCACGTCACCGACGCGCCTTTCATTCGAATTAAAGCACCACTTTTGACCGCCAGAGGGGGGAGAGTTAAATTGACGGATTTATCAACGGAGTCTGGCGTTCGTCTTCCCCCCACGCAGCAGCGTGACCGGCGGGCGAAGTTCAGCGGAACTTACCAGAGTTTGTTCATACTGCAGCGCCCGCTGGTCGGACCCGTCCCCGGCCATGGCTGCGCGTGTCCGCCCGCACGCCCGACGAGACGCGCGCGGCTTGGAAGTGAAGGAAGCCCCGCGGCGGTCTGTCCCTCTCTCTGTCTCTCTGTCTGTCTGTCTGTCTGTCTGCGTGTGCGTGCGTGAGGCGCGTGCGCAGCGCTCAATGCATGGCGCTGACTTCAGGCTGCGTGCGTGCGTGCGTGCGACTGAGCGGACGCGTGCCGGTTGTTCTTCGCTTTAAAGGCTCTCGGGTCCCGGGAAGAGACGCGCACTGCGAGGCGGGACTTCGCTGGTTCCGAAGGCGGAGTCGACCCCGCCCACCTGGAACAAGGTGTCAATCAAAGCGCCAGGAGCTTAGCCTCTTTGAGCTTTTCTTTGTTGTTTACACATAAATATAAAACATAAAGGTGAACATAAGGACAGGCAGCAATGAGACCACGTGGTGTGAGTTACCTGAGTCCAGGTAGGATCCGCCCTCCAACACTTCTCTGGATGATCATTAACTACTTTGGACACTTTTGTTGTGAGAGCAAATTATTTCAGGATGAATTTATGTATTTATTTATTTATCTCGCTGCAGACTTTTTCATTTATTTGAAAACTACGCTCTTGACATCACTGAAATCATTATGGCTGACTCATATGAATTGTCTTTAAATGAAGCCTTTAGGGCGCTAAAAACAAACGTCATGTCTCTTGCATCGGTTTTTGTTCTACCCACTTTAAAACACGTTTTCTACACATTTTGTTTGGTGCTTGTAAAATACGATGAGCTACATTTGCCCCTGAAAGCAGTGGAAGTTGTGTGCGTGGTCTCTGTGAGGCATAAAGTGGACCATGTAAGCCCACGTCCCACTGCGGGGCGGCTGCGTGGTGCAGGAGGTTTATACAGACTGAAATATGACATTTGCACTGACTTCCATGGAGGCTTCTTGAAGGTATGTTGTCCGTATGTTGTCCGGAGAATCACATTTGTCACTCGGCGCCAACGAGAGAACAAAGTCTTCACTTATTCAGAGAAATATTTTAGAGCTAAAGGAAGCTAGTGAACTAAAGTGGTAGTGTCTCTGATTACCAGGGTCCTAGAAAACCTCTCATTCTACTGCAGCAGGCTCTCCCAGTCTGCCCTGCTGGAGGACCTGGGTCTGTCCACGGTGGACTGGTCTCTGCTGGAGGACCTGGGTCGGTCCACGGTGGACAGGTCTCTGCTGGAGGACCTAGGTCTGTCCACGGTGGACTGGTCTCTGCTGGAGGACCTTGGTCTGTCCACAATGGACTGGTCTCTGCTAGAGGACCAAGGTCTGTTCACGGTGGACTGGTCTCTGCTAGAGGACCAAGGTCTGTTCACGGTGGACAGGTCTCTGCTGGAGGACCTAGGTCTGTCCACGGACGACTGGTCTATGCTGGAGGACCTATGTCTGTCCACGGTGGACAGGTCTCTGCTGGAGGACCTTGGTCTGTCCACAATGGACTGGTCTCTGCTAGAGGACCATGGTCTGTTCACGGTGGACTGGTCTCTGCTGGAGGACCTGGGTCTATTTATGGTGGACTAGTCTCTGCTGTAGGACGTGGGTCTGTTCACCGAGGACTGGTCTCTGCTAGAGTCTGAGCTGAAGGAGGTTCTGGTGGACCTGCATGATGTCATCTGGTTTCATTAAGAAGAACTATAGAAATAGAACATCTTCTCTCTGATGGCCTTGTTTGCTGGTGGAGGTCTATAGAGGATCAGGACTAAACTAACTAACTAAGACTGGTTCCAGACCAGATCAAAGTTCCTCACTGTAACTTTAAATATACTAAATGGATCATTGCTTCAATGTGTCACAAGATCTCAACAACTGATGGCCGTGCATTCACGCATTCATATCTCTGGTAATGATCACCTCAGGTCAAAATAGCCCTACAGCTCCGAACATAAAGATACATGTAGTCTAATACAACCAAAGGCCTCAGCCGTACCTGGTGTTTCTTGCTAATCAGCTGTTGGCATGCTAAGCTAAGGTGGTTAGTATTCTCTGTGCATTAGCTTGTTAGCATTGCCATAGACGTGAGCAGCCTTTAGCGTGCTGTCACGTAGCTCAAAGCACCACCAGTCGTAAAAGCGGTAAATCAGCACATGATCTGACCGTTTTAAACATGTCGTTTTATTCTGCGATACGCTCGACAACAGACACACGGATTCTCGTCCCGGCGTCGAGCGCGATTGGTTTGATCCGAGTTCACCAACGTGGTACTGAGAGTCTGAAGTGTTTGATGTTCTTTTGCAGGGATTTGAAGCACATGAAGGGAACCTACGCATATGGAACTTTACAAAACACACACTTGAGCCCACCAAGATGTTTCTTTTCATTTTTTTACTTCAACAGAAAGTTAATCATTCGAGCGGCCTCGCTTTGTGCGACGCTCGTTTGAAAGTGCCAGCTTTTGTGTTGCAAGCTCATTCCTCGCGTAGGCGGCTCTCTTCCCGGGTTAATGAAGGACTCGCGTTCTCCAAACTCATGACGGCACCTCATAATGGAAAATGACTGCGGGTGCGGGAAAGGAAAATGATCAACACATCCATTTTTACACCAGTTGATCCGAAGGCCGATAAACAATAAGACATCCTCTTCAGCCACTTCCTCCAGCGTTTCTGAGCGAGTTCTGCCGGATGAGATCTGTGATTCCTCGTGATCCGGGTTCATCACAAACACGGCGTCACAGTGATCTTCCTCGAACCGGCTGCTGCATTGTGCGACTCAAGGGAACGCAGCAAGAAAATAACATGGCCTCGTCGTGAGTTCAGCGTCTCCACCGTCGACCATCTTCAGACACGTCAAAGACTCGTGAGAGTCAGTACGAGCAGCCGAAGATCAATGTCCTCATGCGCTACGGCCGATATGTCACACGTATGAGGACGCTGCACAAGAAAAACATAACGTGTTTTTTATTTCATAATTTATCATTGTTATTTTTAATGTAACGCCTGTTTAGTGCGGTGTGCACTCGGCAAAGACTGGATACAAGATTTGAATCTAGAGAGACCATAAACTCATGTTTACAATGTTTACTGAGGGAATAAATCAAGAGAGAAGTAGAGTCATTTCCTCATAGACGTCTATGGGAGCAGAGGAGTCGCCCCCTGCTGGTCACTACAGAGAAGTAGAGTCATTTCCTCATAGACGTCTATGGGAGCAGAGGAGTCGCCCCCTGCTGGTCACTACAGAGAAGTAGAGTCATTTCCTCATAGACGTCTATGGGAGCAGAGGAGTCGCCCCCTGCTGGTCACTACAGAGAAGTAGAGTCATTTCCTCATAGACGTCTATGGGAGCAGAGGAGTCGCCCCCTGCTGGTCACTACAGAGAAGTAGAGTCATTTCCTCATAGACGTCTATGGGAGCAGAGGAGTCGCCCCCTGCTGGTCACTACACAGAATGCAAGTTAAGAAATGCAGCTTTAGCTTTTCCAGGCTGTCCGGCTTGTCCTCAGTGAGCTTTGGAGGTCATAGGTCAATGAAACCAGCAGTACCATATTATTGACAACTAGTTCATTTTAAAGGTTCAGTAGAACAAGGTTTCGTAAAAGTAGGCTTCATTTGTCAATGTTTCACAAAACATAGTTTCCTGCTTCCTACAACCAACTTGGCCTAAAATGACTTTCAAAAAATTTCCTTGACTAAAACGACTTTTAATAAAACAACACTTCATGTAATGCCTCAAAAAAACCAACGCCTTGTAATACAAAGTATCGAAATTCAAAGTATCATAATACAAAGTATCGTAATACTAAGTATCATAATACTAAGTATCATGATACAAAGTATCGTAATACTAAGTATCGTAATACTAAGTATCATAATACTACGGCTCTTAAAACAACCAGTAAAAGATACACATTAACACAAATGAGTGTTCTTTGTTTTACAGGGAGGACAAAGGTCAACACCCATCAGGGACAAACCTCGTATTCCTGCACACTCTAGTCTATCCAACAAACGCATAAAAACTGTGTTTGTCACATGTCACGCGTATTGAAGCTGAAGCGATCCATCAGCCGCCACCGTACCAACGCGGATGGCCTTTGTCCGACCTCGTGACAGCCTGTTTGCTGGAGGCCTCCGAGTGAGACGGATGGAGCCACGAGGGGCAAACACACCTGAAAGGCACAAATTAGACGGCCGACTACAAAGCAGTGGGAGAGATTCATGATAATCTCTCTTCAATGAGCTGTTCAGCTGTGTGCAAAGTAAAAAAAGATAACGGTCATGCCTTTGCATGTCTAATACGTCACGTCTGAGTTCCTCCAACGTGTGTTTGTTAAATATGTGAATTGTTATTCGGAGACTCCGTTATATTAAATGGAACCTTCCAGAACCAATAAACTATCATCTGATTGAGTCAGTGAAGGAGCTCGTTGCTCAACTCGGCCACTTTCCCCCCCAAACAGTGTTTGCAGAATGGAGGTCAGTGACGGGTCGAGGTGCGTGTGACGGAACGAATGGGTCGGGCCGGAGGGAGAGCCTCCACCTTCACTGGTGGAATGATCTGCCATCACACATATGCACGAATATCACGTATGAAACATAGAAACATAAACCTTGTGGGCTTTTTCATCGCGTGTGCAAGCGTTAACGTGCTGTCGCCTACATGCGTGTTGATCTTGTTCAGTGTTGACGCATGTCATCTGCTTCAGGGTCACACATGTGCTTGTTATTTATAATCACGTCATATGTAAACTGTTAATACATTGTCCTCTAAATTTTAGTTTCATTATTTTATTTGAAATTTTGCAATTTTAGATGAAGATGAAAATTGGAACCAATATTCTAACTTTTCTTTTTAGAAATAAATCAATAGTAACTTTACCATAAATGGACAATTTTGGTAGAGCGTGTTTGAAAAAAGAAAATGATTTCCGGCCCAACTGGCCTTCCTGCACATCAAAGAATTCTTCTAAAATGTCAATGTATTTTATTTAGTAAATTATGTTTTTTAGTAATCGTTTCATGAATAAACTCTTTCTGGAGCTGAAGGGATTCTGCTCACTCGTCACCATGTGACCGACGCGTGGGAGGAGGTCGTAAACGAGGAGACGTCCTCGGTCGCTTCGCCTTCGGGCTGAACGGAACTGAGGAAACGACTCCGGCCCGAAGGCAGACTTTCGGAAAAAAGCTTGTCAAGTGGAAAATGTTTTCATTGAACTTTCACACTGAGATGAAGACAAAATATGTTTGATACTGACTTCTTTCTGTCACACGTGGACCTTTAATCTGAGCTTCTTCACCTTCGGCTCATCCCGTATTTACCAAGGAAAGAGGTTTTGAGATGTTTTCTCCCAGCAAAGCAATTGAGAGAAAAAAATACAATTCAACCGTTTTTATATGGACGGTAATGGCAGCGGTGAAAGAGACACTTCAACACGCGGCCCGTGGAAGCTCAGCTCATCACGAGGCTCCGCTCAGAGCCACCCTTCACCACGGCGAGGAGGGATTGTGATTATCTTTAGACACATATCAGATGTTCGTGGACTGCTTCATTAGCTTCATACCTCAAGACGTCTTTCACCCCGACAAATGTCCTTTCTTTTCAATTCACAGCTTTTACGGAGGTCTTCTTACCTGACGTTGTGTCCCCTAAAACATTCCTCAAAACAAAAGACTCCAATCCGAGGACCCCGAATCCGAGTCCTGTCCTTCAAACGTCTCACTCCAGCTCTCTTTTTCAGTCTTGACACAAACATCACTGGACATGAAAATGTCAACCGTTATTCCAAATATTTGAACAGCAACACAGCCTGGCATTGCGTAATGTTATCTCCCACAGCTCGTATTTTAATATAAATGTTGAAACAGCGAACAATGATACACGAATGAAATAAGTAAACAGGTGTTGCTGTTGCTTTTATACCTTCATCTGTGGTTAAAATGTTTCTCCACCATATATATATATATATATATATATAAATATATGAAGCAAATCTAATTATCGCAGCGTCCTCCTTCTGGAGAAAGTGACAAGACAGGATTCCTTTTATATTATCTGTGTAACAATGAAACAAACTGTTGTCTTCTAACAATGCGAGCAGTGTGTGTGTGTTGGGAACGTAATCGGGCCCAGGATTGACCCTTGAGGTCCATCACGAGAGGAGGTGGGAAATGAGCTTATTGTGCTTTTATCTGCTGGTGTGATCCACTTTTGGTCTCCCTCGGGTACAAAATGTGCAATACAAATAAATATGCCTTATCAGGGAAGCATCTTTGTGTCTGGGAGCGTGACAACACTCTCTATTCTTAGCTGTCTTCTGTCTTTTTTTTAGGTCTCCACTGCTGCTGTCCAGTGGATCGTGTCCTGTGCTGCCAGAAGACACAACACGGACATGAAACACATTCATGTGTCACGCGTACATTTTTGGCTCGGGTGAATAATACAACACTTGCGTAACATAGTGTTGAGTCATAGCAAAAAAAAATACCCCAATAGATGCAGTAAAATGGGAACGTTTCACAACTGCAAGTCTGGCAACTTAAATTAAATATAAATATAACGGCAAAAGTAAGATTGGTGTGAAAAGTTGCTCCATACCAAAGAAATATGCGATTAATTACATAAATATCCCTGAAACTTCCTTTAAAACACTTTGTCAAGCAGCAACCAGGATTTGAGCCCTAGTCCTCGCTGCACTTTGGACAACTTGTCTACTTCAGGACGCCGATTTCACCGCCACAGAGGCTGCTCGCTTCACCGCTGCCGATCGATACCGTTAAAAATAGATGAATTAATGAGATCCCACAGAGGAGTAGTATTCAATACTTGTGTGAGGTTGTAAGAAAGACTGTAACAGTAATGAGAACCACTTCACTGAATGAATAATTCAGGCCGCGGAGCCGCAGACGGACCATGTGGGCGACCACCAGCTCCTCCGGCTCATCCCGCAGCGTCCCGGCCCACGATCGGGGTCATCCGTACAACGATTTACATTTTGTGGAACGAGGACGATAGAACAGCAAAGGATGGGAAGTTTGAGTCGGTTTATACATTCTGGGAGCAATTAAAAGACAAATAAAGGTCGACGAGGAGGTCGGCGGGAGAGCTTCAAACGCCCGTCGTGCATTTGAAAGATAGTTCACACCTCGGCCCCGCTGGGGGTTTGTGTCTTGGATCATCTCGTTGCACCGGATGATCAGTGCATCAGGGGGTTGTTTTATTTTTTCACCTTCAAGGACCCGATATGCTGAAGCATGAAACATGTGCTATGATTTGTATATTTTTTGGAGCCTGAGCCTCACAGCAAAACTGCAGGAGATTATCAGCATGCCTCCAGGAGAACCTTGCAAACATACGTCCAGAGGGACGCATGTTCTGACGCAAAGCAAGGAGCTAATCTTTGTTTAACCATCAGGTGTTCAGATCGTGTTAGAGCGGAGCGGAGATTAATTGATAAGGGTGGAGTTTGTCAGTGTAACAGTTTGTCTTTCCAAGAACCTTGAAAATCAATTGCAGACGAGATGAAAAAAAGGAGGAAAACGCTGCCTCTGATTCCTGCTTTTATCCTCACGTCTGCCCCCCGATCTCCTCCTTAATCATCTCCCTTCGTTTGAATCGGTTTCAGTGTCGGAGACCCCGACCTGGACATTAACCATAGCTACTAAAAGACTGAACCAGAAATCCAATGTTTTCATTCCACTGGTTGTATGCAGCGATTCCGATCACCCAGGCCGGGTTTCCATCCTCCAGGCCGGACGGCTGCACCGTCGAGGTCCACGAATCGCTCTCCAGCTTCCTGTCCCCAGCTTGGCAGGAAGTGAACCAACCACATCCGGAGGAGGAGAAGCCCGCTGCCTATGCGCTGCATATGGTCCTGTGCTCGGGTCAGTACTGCGCCTCGTTCGGTCAGGCAACCGCGCACGGGATTTGAAGTTGAGAAGCTTCAATCGGCGGCGTCCTGGAGTGTCGAGAAGCTGCTTCCAGAGGGAGCAGACCCACTTCTTCTCCAACGCCGCCCCAACTGGGATAACGGAGGGAATCACTTCACAAGGAGCTCCTTCTTGACACTTTTGTCTGTGCGCATAAGAAGCGTGGACTGGATGTGGGAAATGTGTGTTGTCACGGCAACGGCTCCCCGTTGGTTTGTGGGCCGCCGCCTTCAAGCCTCGAGTTCGGCAATTCCCGCCGTTGCCGTCTTGGCCTTTTTGCGCCCGGTGGGAGGACGTAGAGACACAATCTGGTATCGACCTGTCAATCACAACAAGTCCCGCCCTGAAGTCTATTTGACTGAAGGAAGTAGCTCCTGACACGAAGCCGTGCTCCTCAAGACCTAGACCTGCTTCCTAGATGCAGTGTGTGTAGTAACATCCATATCTGACGATACTTTACTTTCCAAATCTACGTAATCAGTTCAACACACAAACACACGAGACCTCCTTCTGCTCCTCGGTGCAGAAGAAGAAGGTGTCTGACGGACAGGCGTCAACGTGCTTCCAGTCCACTGAGTGTGTGTGAGTGCATCCATCAGTGACCTTGAGCGTACGTGCTGACTCGTCTCCGCTGGGATTAAAAACCTGGAGATGATTCAATTACAAGAAATCTAGATCCTCTGATCTACCAGAGAGTGTGTGTGTGTGTCGGTGTGTGTGTGTGTGTGTGTGTCTGTGCACGTGTAATATCTGAATTGCGTGCACGTCTCATTCCTGACACAAAGGCTTTGTTTCTCAGAAGAAAGTCGCTCACGCGGTGGAACGCCACTTGTTTGCACAAACGGCTGCCGGTGAGCAGGTCCTGGGCTGTGATGCCGGTGGGTCAGGAGACGTTTTAAAGAAATGAAACGTGGCAGCTTAAGGCTTCCTTTCTTTTTGCTTTCCTCCGTTTATTTCTCTCCTCCCGTCCACCGTCTCGGGGATTCTTATCCCGTTTTTCTTCTTGAAGCAGAGAGAGAAAGAGAAGAGCAGCGTCTCGCTCTTTTTTCTCCACAAATGGGTTTTCAGGGAGCCGGGGATGAAACCCACAGGTGTGAAGAGGCCTGACGTGATGGGAGGCAGAACCATGCACATTTCACCGTAACGCGGTTCTGGTCTGTCGGAATGTCAGCGCGCCTACTTCCTCTTTCCTGCAGAATAACATATCCCAAAATAATTCATATTCAAAACCCCATCAACATGCATGTGAAACATGCGGCTTTATGGACCAGTACCGACCAACAATGTCGCCCATCAACGGCCTCGTCAGGTGAAAGACGTTCGACTCAAATCCGCTCAATTATTCTATTTCACAGTCAAATATTTACATTTCGGGAGCCGAGGAAGCTTTGACTTCTGTTCCCTGGCACTTTAAATATTAAATATTTTTATAGGATGAAGGAAGTGATGTCATGCAAGAAGAGTTCAACATTAACGAATCCTTCAAATTTTTGTTATAAATCAAAGACCTCTGTACGTTTCTGTTTTGCTGTAATTATTAAGTCTGATTTCAGGATCAAAACAACACGTTTCAACAGATTTCTTCTTCTTTAATGCCGCTTGTGGGGGAGGATGCAAAAACAAGCTAACGATAGCATATTAGCTCATTATTATGTACTGGCCTGCCCCCCCCCCCCCCCCCCCCTGAGGCAAACTGAGACAGTGACGCAGAGTTCGACTCCTACGAAGCTGCTTTTTGAATCAGACCAGACGCCACACGCCGCCGCCGTCATATAACACCTTCTAAAGAAAGATGAGTGGGAATCTCCTACGATCACAGCGTGGGGGGGGGCGGCGATGCTGCTTCACTCGCATCGAACACGGGGGGTCAGAGGCCGAGAGACCCGTCAGCATCAGGACCACGAGACGCCTGAGCTCCCATCGCTCTCCTCTGAGACTCATCCTAGTTCCCCCCCTCCAGCCATCCCACGCCGGAGCCCCCCCCCCCCCCCCCCCCCCCCACGCACGCTATCAGGACACTGTGTACACTTGTACAATGGACAGCTCACCATGGAAAGCGCACTATGTGCAACTCCTGCCAGGGATAAAACTGCTTATGTGGCATAATTCACCTCTCGTCTTCTTCCGACTTTTTTAACGTCACATTGTTCACTTTTACTTTTCTTGGTTTTACTGCCGATCTCTCAGCCTAAGTTCTGTTAACGTTGTACGTTTGGCCAATAGATCGCTGCAGAACTGCTGGAACCGTGACTTCATCGTGGAAACGCTCCCCTAAAACAAAAGAATCCATCACGTCCGATATCCTGTTTCTTTGGTAAGTCAAAAGTGCCCAAAGGCCAAATGAAGCCAAATCAGATGCAACAGTTCACAGCAGATGTCGACATCATTACTCCCGTCGCTCCCGTCCTGCAGTCGCTGACAGAGACCTGAAGGAGGCGCTAAACTAGTGCAGTGGTTTGGAGATTTATCACACGTTTTATGTCATGATGTCATATCATCTCCGCGTGGTTTTATTCCTCCCTGTCTGCATCTCCCACACTGGGAAGAGCGACGTGGAATAAAGACGAATAAATGTCCGCCGAGCCCGATTCCTGAAGCTCCGCCCACGAAACCAATATGGATCCACCTCATTAGCATTCTGCAAAAGGATGTACTTTCGTTCGGGCTTTTGAAATAAATGTCCTCCCGGGCCGACAAAGAGGAGTTTGAGATTAAGAGATCGATACGAAACGCAGAGAGAAGTCCAGCCTCCGCCGGCCTCCTCACGTGCCCGCGGGCAGCGCGGCCTTCAATACTCCCGCTGCTGTTCATTGGCCGATGGAAAGTCTATGAATCCCGCGGTCACGTCGGCTCTTTGCTCCGACTCGGCCTCGGCCAATCGTTTCTCGCTTAGACGTCGACCGTGTTAATGGAAAGTGTCCAGAGATAAGTTAGTGTGGTGGTTTTACTGCGGCGTCCGTCGGGAAGCCGAAGGGCGACATCAGCCCACGTTTACGAGACTGAATCCAACAAAAGTTTGACTTCTCGAGCACAAAAGCTTCTTGATCGTCGTCTGAGTGGAACATCCGTCGCCAGCAAAGAAAATGACGAAATGTCACGACACCAGTCGGCCGCACTCGGATCATCTTTTTCAGATACGTCATTGAAAGACAATCAGAAATGTTTTATCTCTCATTTCAGTCAGACATTTTATATATTCAATGATCTTGTGCCAGTTACTTGCCACAAAAAAAACACCAATGCCCCCCCATCATAAGAGCTCTTTGAGCTTATTGATTTCATTCTCATTGGTACTGATGCTGAAACAGCAGATTGCATCTCCCGAGCTTAGATACCAGCCGTTATATATAGAATCCACATCCTATGGGGGGTCGAGCTGTTTCAGCTGCATTCAAAGGACGCGGGACGTTTGGCGTTTGCGTCGTGACTTTCCCATTTGTTTGACCCTTCTCGGCCACCGTACCGCGCTCCTCTAAAACAGCAACGCGGTGACAATCCTGAAAGTGCAAAAATCATCACCGTCAGACCTGGAATGACGCAGACGCGTGAACTACAGACACAGAATTTAAACCTTCGGCTGACGCATTCTGTTCATCCTCGACTGACTTTTCTGTTGATCAATATTTTTACATTTACTCAAGAAATTATGAGACACCCAAGACATCATTTTCGGTGTGATTTTAACATTAACAAGCTACAGATGTTCTTTTCTTTTTCTCCTCCTTTGCCGGTACGTAATCATGGAGGGAGCGACCTTTGGTGCTATTTCTGTTTAATCCACTGAGTTCATCAAGAGGCAACCTGTAATTACTCACAAACAGCAGTGGGGGGGGGGGGGGGGGGGGTCAGAGGACAATGTGCCGTTCACGTCAGAGTTTGTTGCAAATTCTCCCCAGAACAAAATCGCTGATACAAATCTGACAAAATGTGACTTGATGACGTTCAGCCACAACAGCGTCACAAAGTCCAGCGATGGAGCAAAGAGAGAAGAAGGGTACCTGAGAGCTGCTCTTAACCCCCCCCCCCCCCCCCCGAGCATCCAAAGCACCAGGACCTGTGGAGCGCTGTGATCTCCACTGCTTTGATTGTAATTAATTAAATCAAGGCAACTCACTGCCTCTGGCCCCTACAGCATTGTGCAGAGTGTGTGTTATTGTGTGTGTGTGTGTGTGTGTGTGTGTGTGTGTGTGTGTGTGTGTGTGTGGTGGCATGACTGAAGATGCAAGTTTTAGGAATTAAAGTGGTGTTTCATTTCCTGAAAGAGTCAGGCACATGATCTCTCGCCCAATGCAGATGTGCGTGTGAGCTGTGTGTGTGTGTGCGCGTGTGTGTGTGTGTGTGTGTGTGTGTGTGTGTGTGTGCGTGCGTGCGTGCGTGCGTGCGTGTGTGTGTGTGTGTGTGAGAGAGAGCTGTGTTTGAAGAGCCTGCAGCTGATGTGTAGATATGTGCATCTATCTTGTGACCAGCAGAAACGTCGTGCCCCGAGTGTGACCGCGGGGGGACGAAGTTGACTGACAGGCGAAATGAAGGGCAGCATGATGCTGGATGGAAGGGACACACACACACACACACATACACACGCGCGGCGCGCGCGCGCACACAGTTGTCGGGCATGCGGACGCGCAGTGCGCAGCCTACCCACCATCCTGCCCGGGGCCCCTGGGCGTCCCAGTCGGCCCAGCAGGCGTCGTGACGCGGCGGTGAGCGGTCAGTCACCTGCAGCTCTCCATCTCTCACCCCCCCGGGGGGGCGCTGAGGGCGCTGAGGGCGCAGGAGGGGGAAGGATGGAGGAGGAGGGCGGGGGGGGGGGGGGGGGGGGGGGGGGGGGGGGGGGCGGATAGGCCAGGTGAGAATCCCGCAACTTGAAGAGACAA